>NW_027496795.1:0-191383 GCF_021521415.1 Bidens hawaiensis
AACTATTAGGGACTGTTTTAGAACAGCCCCTAAAGTGTTAAAACACTCATGTATAACATAAGTTAATACATGAGAAAATGACAAGATGATAAAACTTTGTCCTAAACGGTTTGTGTCGCGAAAACCGACACGAAAACGTTAAAAAGTTGCTATTTTAAGAAAATGTTAACAAAAATGAAAATAATATATTTTCACAAGTAAACCTGTAACACTTGACTAATATTTATGTAACAAGTATTTTCTATAATTTATAAGTTACATTTTAACGAAAAATCGAAATAACGCAATCTAAGAATAAAACCTACAAAAACCGATAAAACCGACAAAACCGACATGTTTTGTGAAAAATAGAATATTAATATTTTCTTAAAACTTTCCAGCAACTGAAACTTAAAATATATTTATATAATTTAGTTGTTTATTAATTGACTCGGTTATTTAATAGTTAACAGGAAACCGAACTATGTGTACTCGTTAACATTATAAGAAATTAATTGCTTATGTGCTTGTGTGGATACTTGGTTAAGATTAATAAATTAAAAAGTGTTTATTATAAAAACTAAACCAAGTTTTTTATTAACGAAACGTGTATTAATATAGAACACGAGATTTCGAAACGAAAGGCGGCAAACCGTGAGTTTCTCAATCGAACCCCCCCCCCCCCTCGATTTTTAACTGGAAATATTTTCAAAACGATATTTAATTGTGTTTTGGGGGAAAAGCATATTCTTTATTATATAATATTTTCGTTAATGTTTTTATAAAGGCATTTTATTTTACAAATTGGTGTACAATGCGGGATGGGTCTAGTTGGGATAAGTAACAGTTAACCCTAGAAAGGGGCACAGAAATATTGGTAGATCTATTGGGGTGACGCCCCCCACTTCCATTCGCGTTGGGTTAAAAGCGGGAATATTTTGAGTATTGTATGTATCGGGTTATCAACTATGATAGTCATACGCAATGTTGTATTCTTTGCTCGTATACAACAACTCAATTTGTTTAAGAAGTAAAATGCCTCTTATTTTGTGATGTAATGACGGTAGATCATTACACACGGATTTGTGATATAATGGCGGTAGACCATTATACACGGAATATTTTGATATAATTCGGGGTGTAGTGACGATTACACACGAATTGATATCGGATTTGATTGTTAAATGGATTGTGTTTTCGACTCATATATATATATATATATATATGGACTATTTTTGATATAAAGGGAAACCCACCAACACATTGTGTTGATCGATATTTTAATATGCTTTTTAGGTAAATAAATGAAGTATGGAAGCTTCGCGAAGAGCGCGGGAAAATTGTGACGTGTGTTTGAATGGAAAATGTTGAATTTATGTTGAACTTGTAGTTTGAATAATAATCGTGTAATATGGCACGTGTGATAACTCTGATGGTCAAATAAAGTTCAACTTTCATTATAAATGTGTACTTAGTTATGATTGGCTAAAAGGGCGTCTGTCACCACCCGAATGACTTGGTCAAAGTCTTCCGCTGTCTTAATTAAGATTTCCGGGGTGTGACAGAAGTTGGTATCAGAGTCAATGGTTATAGTGAATTAGAAATATTCGGTAAAAATTTCTAAACTATAACCCGTATATATTCAAACACACGATTTTCCCTCTTCGCGAAGCAAGGGTATAATCAATTAAATGATTATATATATATTTTTTAATAAAATTAAATAAATAAAGTTGTAAAGTTCAATGTTTAAAGTTTTATCTATATGAATATATAGATTTATTTCATTTACTAAAGATTACTTATTACAAATTATGTAACTTGTCACATTCACACACTATTATCAAGATTCGCAACATCAATAGTAGGTCGAAGGACCGCTCCAACAACCTCTGTTGTACCATTACTCGTGCGCTGCGCCAGTGCCTTTTCGGTGAATCTTAATATTCCTTTTAGAGAAATTATTTACACACACTCGTAGAGCTTAGTTCTCACTAACTTTAGGCTAAGTTTCGTCTTTGTACACTAGATTGTTAGATATCGTTGCTAATTAGGGAATAAGGATGCGAACCTATCTCTCCAGATTCTCATGATGTGTAACTCCGTTAACGATGTTGTTGTTTTAGTTCGTAGAACCTATCTATGGAATACATGTACTTCTAGTAACTCCTTTTTATTACACCAGTTAGATATCCTATAGCTTAGATATTTTGGTAAGGAAAATTTGAAAACTTGTGATTGGTGATGATACGTATTCACACCTATTTAGTAGTTATTTTAGTAACTCTAAACAAGTACGATAATTTTCCATTATCACGATGATCTTTTGGGTTGATTGTTGACAATTATGCGGTTGTGAATATTTCCTATATTTATTCACACGTCTTCAATAATTAATAATGACCTTTTCCTATTTCTGCTATTCGAAAATAATAGAAATGACAATAAGCCACCTGCCATTAGAAGATCTAAGTTATCGACCTTCATTGAAAAATTAGTTCAATAAGTCACACAATACATTAACGCCACATTGAAGCAACAATCAAGGACACAAGCAATGGAGCTACTATTTGAAATCCACTAGGAAGAATAATATTGAAAGTGTCTATGATGATTCCAAGAGTTATTATAACCCAATAGTATGCATTAAGTTGAATATTAGAAATTCGGTAGATAGCGATAAGCAAACCCAATGTTGAACCAGGAATTCGGTAGCTAGCAATAAGCAAACCCAATATTGTTTTGAAAAATGAGCGACACACCCAAAAAGGATTGTTCCAAGTTCGAAAATTAGAATGCTAGAGAAAGATCCATGAAAACCTGTAAGGATTTTCTTAGTTATCACTGAATAACCATTATGTTCTTGCACTTGTTAATACTAGAGCCGAGTTAAGTTTGATCTCTAAACAATTAGGTTTATCTTTTGCCAGAAGAACAATAAATTTAGATAAAAGGTTATTCATTAAGTTTACTTGTGGAAACAAAAACCGCTATAGTCATCCGTGACTATAATCTTTTGATAGAAACCCATAACCTCGGAAATGATCTTTATATCCATCAAATTAGTCAAACTCGGTATGGCATAGGCTAATTATCCGAAAATCATGCTAAGATCGTGGGTTCAGAAAGGCTGGTACGTTACCACTCGCTGGTGGTTAACTCTAGCAATCCATGATTAGTGTGATGCCGAATTGATGATTGTTACCAAGACACGCAAGATATTGCATGAAAAATACCCTACACCTTGAGATATGCCTACAATTCAAGTTATGTAGAAGTTTTCCCCATAGATTTTCCTAGATAATTCCGATCAAGTTTAGACTGGACCTTATATAAGATTACACACCGATATCTAGATATCCGTACAGATTGGCGTCATTAGAAAAACAAAATCTATTCAAACAACTCCAGGAACTGGAACTGAACAAACTGACCATAAATTCGATGCCCATTATCGAGAATTGATGATCTATTTGATTAGTTTCAAGGTGGACCTGATCCATTCCCGAAGATCAACTTACCAACTAGATATCAATAGAATTAGACCTTCTAAAGACTATTAGAAACACGATAGGACCATTATTAGTTTGTATGTCATACCGGATAGATTGACAAAAAAGTTGTAATATCATGAATAGGATATGCAAATCCTAACTTTTGACATAAGCACATTTATTCACAAACCATTAAAATTCACGTACATAATGGTTTGCAATAAATAAATTGATAATAAAACCGTCATGATGTGGATCCTAGATGTTTGCTTTATCTTCTTCATCGAAGAAGATCCTTTTGTCAGTCGTCAAAGTGGTGGATATGACTGGTCGTTCTCCATTCTCTAGCTTGGTTTCTTTGGCGTGTCTCTTTGCTGAAGAGAAAGAACTACCGCATATATCTGAGCCACCGGAGATGAAGTTGATCAATTGAGCATCTGGCGGGGGCGGAGTTGCTTATTGAGGAACCTCTTCAGGATTCTGAATCCTCGACTTTTTTCTTCTCAAAAGTTCTTTAAAATGGCATTTGCTTAGTAGGTATCCAATTTCCCTCCTCAAACCGATGCAATCGTCCGTCCTATGGCCAAAACCCTAATGGAAGGCACACCACTTGGATTTGTCTCTGAAGGTCATTGAGTTCTCTTTCTTTCGAGGCCACCTTGCCTTCTCTCCTAGATCCTTCATGGCACAAATCAAGCCATGAGTATCCACAGAGATACAGTACTCTGAGATGCTGGGGTAATCTTCATCATCATCTCCTTCTTCAACTACTCGGACGTTATGGTTGTTGAATTTGGAGTACGGCTTCGAGTTGTTGTTTCTTAACGATGATCCTTTATTCTTGTCAGGGGATTCTTGTTTCGTTTGAGCCCCCAATCGTTCTTGGATCCTTTTGTCATCTTCCATCCGTATGAACCTTAATGCTCTGTTCCTTACTTCATCTAAAGGCCTGTAAGGAGTCATCACAAGATCATCATAAAAGGGGAGCCCCTATTTAGCCCCATATTGAAGGCTTCTACAGCCGTAGCCATGTCAAGATTTGGATTTCTAGGGCCTCTCTGCCAAACCTCGTGACAAAATCCCTAAGGGATTCATCATTAGGTTGGACTACTCTATATAAGTCACTAGTTAACTTATCAAATTTCCTACTACAAGAAAACTGGTTGTTGAACAAGTTAACAAAATGTGAGTAAGAAGTAACAGAAAAGGGAGGAAGACTTAGCAGCCATTTTAAAGCAGATCCTGATAGTGTGGCTCCAAAACCCTTGCACAGACAAGCCTCCTGAGCCTCTCAGGAATCGGGTTAATTTCCATCCTTTCCCTGTATTGGGCTACATGTTCTTCAAAATCAGTGGTCCCATCAAACACTTTCATGTTGGGTATTTGAAAGCGTTTCGTGATCTCTGCGTCACAGATTGGTGGAGAAAATCTGGACAATTTGTGGCTTCCCTCCAGTATTTCAGGGATTGGACGGATCACCCCTGCTACGCTGGATATCATATCCTTAAGTTTCTGCAGTTCCTTAGCCATAGCTTGGTTAATACCTGCATCCTGCATGGAACCACGGTTAGCATTTAAGGATATAGGATCAAGCATGTTACCTTCTTGTTGTGTGAAGGTTGGCATTCCAAAAGAGTAGCTGAGGTAAGAAGCGTCTGCTAAAAGAGTTGGTCCACCATAAGCGATAGTCTGCATGGGAATAATATCTCCTTCATGGACCTCCGAAGACCTCTGATGTTAAGTTCTGAATGATCCTTGATTCTGGAGGAAGGATCCTAGAGGTTGGGGGTTGAAGGATCCTTGATTATATAATCCGGATGATCCTTGTTGAAGGATCGATGATCCTTGCAGAAAAATTGAGGATCCTTGAGCTTGCTGACCCATGGACCCTTGGTGAAGGATAGGTGATCCTTGCTGAAAGACGGAGGACCCCTGAGTTTGTTGACTCATGGATCCCAGTTGGAGGATCGATGATCCTTGCGTATGTTGAGCCAAGGATCCTGGAGTGGTAAAATCCAACATCCTAGGCATTAAAGGAGTCTGATCCGCTGCCGACCTCTTAGTCCTCTTAAGGACCTCTATCTCCCGAAGGATCCTATGGTTAGTCTTGTTCTGCTGCTCCATGTATGCTTTAACCTATAAAAACATAGCAGAAAGATCATTGTTAGTATTGACCACCAAAGTGGCAGCAGTAGGTTTCGAGCTCTGGAAGACTGGTAGTTGTGTCTTGTTTCCAGCAGTAGTAGCCCTTGGTGCTCCCGTCAATGGAGGAGGCATCGGTGGCAAAGTTCTTGATGAAAGAGAAACCAAAGATGGCATGTTTAATGAAGCAGAGGTTGATTGAGAGGCTATTGAAAATGGTATAGGTAATAAGGTTAAGAATTGATGGGAAATATTATGGATTATAGCACCAATTGTCAAATTGTTTTGGTCAAAAATCGGATGAGGATAGTGTAGCCAAATTTGTAATTGTGAGGTATAGTGCTACGATAACATTAACAGTTGTGTAAACAAAATAAGGATGTACACCGTGACTTGTTACGAGAAAAAACCCCTTGATCTTGATTAGATCAAAGGAAAAAACCTCGGGTGATGACAAATTGTCTATCACCACTTTATTAACATCAAAATCGGGTTACAATGGGTGGAGTTTATGATCAACGAATACAATAAAGCTAAGTGTGTGTGGTTACAGAGAATTCTGAGCTAGTGTATACGAATGTGAGCTAGTAAGTGAGTATGTAAAACCTAGTTGATCATAACTCGTTTATAAACAAAAATCACAACTATAACTCCTATAATCACGCCACTCTTCTCACTAGCCGTTCCATCTCTTTTGACCACGTGCGGGAGTCGGCCGGTAGCACAAAAATAAGATAACCAAGTCGTCCAGCCGTTATATCTATCAAACACAACACCACTCAAATACAATCATTAGTAAACAAATAATACCAAGGATCCTTGATCCTTTATAACCTGGAGCATATCCTAGGATAATTGATCCATAAATTACTCAAGGATAGAGGATCCTCAGCATAAATTCTATGCCCTAACAATTTTCTAGCCCAAGATATACTCGTTTTACTTCTTGGTCGCGTTTTGTCAACCCATCTTGTACAATTTTAGCATCGGCTTATGATTTCTCATCCATAATCTTCCTGAATCCTTCTAACACTTTCTAAGACTTCAAATCATGCTCCGATCTTCCCGAGATATTGTTCCATGCTCGTACAGGTCTCCCATTTAGCATCTTTAACGATCAATGACATGAAATACAAAAGCACGTATGAAGTACCAAAGTTCTAACAGTAAACTCAATAAAACTAGAGAATTAATACATTAATATATATACAAAATACCCGACCATCATAAAGCTACCTAAAGCGCCAGGAGGAAAAGTATTCATGCTTGCCATGACTGGTTACTTCTCGAAATGGATAAAAGCATAAGCTTTTGTACAAGTCCCCGAAAAAGAGGTGATATCCTTTATTAAAAGAAACATTATTACCAGATTTGGTATTCCTTCATAAATTTTTTGTGACAATGGTTCCCAGTTTATCAGGAAAAGAACCACTAACTTTTGTGACAATTGGGGCATCAAGATGATACACCAGTTCACCCTCAAGCCAATGGTCAAACAGAATCAAGCAACATGATTATCATCAACAACTTGAAGAAGAAACTAGGATCCAAGAAAGGCAAGTAGATTGAGGAGCTTCCTTTTGTCCTTTGGGCTGATGTAACAACACCAAAGAATGCAACATGTCAAACACCCTTCTCATTGGTGTTTGGATCAGAAGCTGTAATCCCTACAGAAATGGTAGTTCCTACTTCCAGAACAAGCATCCGTGATCCTCAGACCAATGAGGAAATTATTCTCCAAGATCTAGATACTGTTGATGAGCTCAGAGACCTAGCCAAGATCAGAATGGAAGCATGTCAACAAAGGGTAGCTGGGGCATACAACAAGAACATCAGGATTTGAAGATTTCAAGAAGGAGATTTAGTCTTAAGGAAAGCTTTCCCAAATAGAACTAATCCCGCAGATGGAAATCTAGCACCTAAGTGGGAAGACCTCTACTTAATTGAATCAGAAGCATGAAAAGGGTCATATCATTTACTTACCATGGAAGGTGACCGACTACCAAGGCCATGGAATGTCATTCATCTTAAGAAGCATTTTGTCTAGCCAGGATCATGGATCCCAAAAAGATTGAGGATCCTCAAGTTGGTAAAATTTTATTCTATCAGATTTCCATTACTAACTAAAGGATAATATATTCTTAACATTTATCTTTTCCAAGCTTTAAGTTTATACAGATTTCTATAAGGATTTCAACGGCTAAGAGGTTGGTCACCTCTCCCTCACACTCAAGGTAGATTGTTATTTCCTTGGCCTAGCCCACGATTAAGGTGTGACACCCGATGGTCATACTTTCCAAGTTTTAAAGGTTTTCACCTTTCTTACGAATTATAGATTCTACACTCTCGCCTATAGCACACGTTATACAAAGTATAGTTGAGGGCAGTGGGACCAGACACGCTTAGTGGCTGACAATTTCATTGCTTTCTTCTATGGAGGATCCTACGAATTATGGTAGACGTACCATACCTAAGGTCTTGGCGTTTTCACGTAACTCACGTTTGGGCTAAATCCCGGTTTGGGTGAGTCCCCAGTTAACATCCGTATTTTTGGGCTTGTCCCCAGTTGGGCTTGTCCCCAGTTCACGGGCTTATCCCTAGATACGCGGGCTTGTCCTCAGTTGCACGGGCTTGTCCCTAGTTCATTTTTGGGCTTGTCCCCAGTTTGTTGGGTTTAATCCCAGTTAATATGATAAGAAATTTGCATGAGGTATCCTAAGTCTAACTACAAGGATCATGGAAATATCAACATTTGTGGTAATTTAGGTCTAATCAGACCTTATGGTATGATCTCTACTAATCAATTTATATTTATTCGGTTTTAATCTTTATAACTTCATGGATTTAAGGATCCAGGATTCTTAGTCTGTTTTTATAAGGGTAACTAACCCTTGAAACTTTTCTCAGAACTTTTAATAAAACTAAGACTATAACAAATATGCTTTCAGAATAATAAGCAACACGCAAATAGTCAAAATTTTTAAGTTATTATTATTAATAAGTCACCTGGACTTACCAAAATCCTTAACCCGGATTTCACCATGTGAAAGATGGACCATCCACCCAGGTTAAGCAGGTGTTACTAATTGTTCATAAAGTGCAGGGAAAAGATAGGGGCATCAAAGGCTTCATCCCCACAAAAGGAGGATCCATCCACCTTTGTCACCCCTTAATGTTGTCTTAGGATCAAGGATCCTATATCCCACTTAGCTATTGTTTATTACAGACCAGAATCAAATATCTAGAAAACACAAACAAGCAAATAAAAAATGGGCTCAGGCCTTGTCTTCTCTATCCTTCATTGCCCACTTTGCTATCCTCCTTTTCAGCAGTTGCATCCTTCCCCGCATCCATCACCTCAGCCTCCTGACCACCAACAGCAGTATCAGTGCTTTCGCCTCCTTCATCTTCGCCACCACCCAATGCTGCTAAGGATTGCTTCCACTGTGTTAGGTCCCACGAGGATTTGTCGAAGGCAGGATCATTAGCCTCATTCACATATTTGATCCTGGCCTGGAGAACTGACTTGGCTGCCCAGATCTTTGCCTCATTAGTGGTGCGGGTTATCTCCTCCTGCAATTGAGCCTCGACTAGGGATTCGTGATCCTCATCATGCTTTTTTTCCTTGGTCATCTTAGCAAATGCCTTATCTTTTGCAGCAACCATAGACCTCATCCCAAACAGGGTCTCCTCGTACTCCTGAATTATCTTGTCGTGGTAACTCTTAGCAGAATCCATGTCCTGTACATTAAGGCAGAGTTAATTTAGAAGGAATTTTGATCCTTAAAGTCAAGAACAAAGGATAAAGGATTCTTAAAGAGCAGACAAGATACTTTCTGGCCTCAAATGGATCTTCAGGCTCAGCAGTCTTCTTCCTCTTGGAAGCTCCTGACTTGGCTCGGGTCGTGATATGGCATGGCTCATGCATCGATGTGGATTTTGGATTCTCCTTTTTCACAATCATACAGTCAATGTCTTCAAGGGAGAATTTGGATGCAGACTTACCGGATTTCTGAGCACCTCCAAAGAACGATTTACATATAAGTTTTCAGTTATTTTCATTTAATATTAAACAGCATTATAAAAACTCTTACTTCACATGTGCTAATTGAATATGAAATCGACTCTTGAAAGGCTTCAATGAATTTGGCTTGAAAGGTCCTAATATCTGGATCTAGTGCAAGAAATTTCTATGCTATTTCCTTGACTACAGGAAGCTCAGCTAACAAAGCAAAATTATCAATTGTAGAAGAAAGAACAAAGCGTTAGTTGAAGAATCGGGTATCCTTTTCATGTTACCTAAGGATCCGGTATCCTACCCTTTTGTGATCCACCGTTTGGGTAAATCAGATCCACCCAGGATTGAGTCCTTTTTTACAAAGAAAAATTAGTTTTTCCAGAAAGCACCATTATGGGTAACCTTTGAAATGGAGATCGGTTGACGTGGTTTCGATTTTAAAAAAAACGATTGGAACCATGAGTAACCAGGGTGTACAGATATGACAGCTCCGACAAGCCGAACGCAAGACCTTCTTCACCAGTGATCCTTTCGATGGTACGCAGTACTCTCCACAGCATAGGCATCTCCTGAATGTAGCTGATTCCAGTCAAGGTGAAGAAGATTTGGGTGAAACTTGGAAAGGGATATGTGTAACCTATTAAAAAGGGTTGAGCTGGAAAGCAAACACATTACTTGGATACACATTCTCTTCGTATGGTGGAGTCGAAAGAACGAAAGACGGTGTCGGCCAAAAAAAGTGATCAGAGATCATCGATTACGGGATCGGTAAACTTGTAGATTTCAGAGGAAGGGTTTGTGAGAAGACCCTGTGATCGGAGTTCACTTGAATCCGACTGTTTGGAAGAAGAGGATACGGAGACGGGGGACATGTTAAAAAAGAAAAGAGAAAATGAAAAGAAGATAGAGAGGGATACATGTTTGGCTGCTGGAATGTGTGGTTATAATAAGATTATGATAAGCACATATATAGGTGGCAAGCATTAATCAGGCTAAGTTATAATTAATCCTAACGCACGTCTAATCATCTCATTTTGCAAGAAATTTGAATTTCAAAATGACAGTTGTTATCCACAAAACAACCGCCATTTTGGGGAAATTGTTAGGGCATAGATTTTATGCTGAGGATACTTTATCCTTGTGTAACATTCGGATCATTTATCCTTGAGATATGTTCCAGGTTGCGTAGGATCAAGGATCCTTGGTATTTTTTGTTACTAATGATTGTTTCTCATGTGTAGGTTTATAATTAACAGTTTTAACGGCTAGAAGACGTAGTCTACCTATTTTTACGCTATGGAGCTCAATCTGCACGTGGTCAAAGGACTTGGACGTAGGTTGTGGGAGAGTGGCGCAAAGATAGAACTAGTTGTTAGCTTTCATTTTTGTATTTAATTGAGCTTATGATCAGTTAGTTAAAACACTTCACATTCATTAGCAATACTCAGAGATAAACCTAGCAATACTCACACACACTTAGCGATTCTTGTATTTACTGATCATAATCTCCAACCTTGTAACACCATTTTTTGATTAATAAAGAGGTGATAGACAATTTTTCATCACCCGGGGTTTTTTTGCCGGCGATCTGACCAAGATCAAGGGCATTTCCTCATAAAAAATCTCGGTGTTATCGTTTCATAAGAATTATTATCATTCAAGCACTAAACCTCACTTTACAAATTTGTTTACATTATCCTTAATCGATTTTTGACCAAAACAATTACAACGCTGCCAAACGGCCATCTGTTGCTCATTATTTGGCATGGTTAAAGTGTTGTTGAAGAAACCGAGCTTGTTTTTTGCTAACAAAGCAATCATCATAGCTCTTTCCCAAGCTTCGAATCCAATACCATCAAAGAATTTTGAAACAAGGATCATACCGGGATGACCCGAAAAGTGAAGGTAAAGATGACTCGAGGATTTAATGAACATAGTCAGAGGAATAAAATTGTTCAAGGTTGCCATTGAAAACATAGAAAAACTAAAAAAACTCACGAGAAAAATAAATGAAGGAAAACAAATTTATGCACCATATAAGACTTATATACGCTCAGAAAGATATACGGAGCAATAAAGGAATTGACACTTTGATAAACGAATCAAAACCAAGAATATAACATGTTGAGAACATATGGTGAAGTTTGAACGGTTAATTCTTCTGGAATGAGGAAAATAAGGGAGAAAAGAGATGAATTTGAGAATATGAAGAAGATAACAAGATCAAATTCCAAAAAAAAACACATTAATGATGAAAGAAAATGATCAAAATATAAAGAACAAAAAACGGATGAAGAGAGAAAACCAGTAAAACAAGGAAAAAACCGATTTAAACGAGAGCAAGATTATGAACCTTGCTCTGATACCGTTTGATCATTAAAAAACGATGACATTAAAAGAAAGAAGAAATGAAGCAAGGGAAGGAAATTTTGTTATATCAGAATGAAAAATTCCAAAACAGGAAACCTATATATATAAACACACACACACACACAATACATACATGGTGTATATGTATATACAGCGTATATGTTTTATCCTTAGCATGTAAGTATGTACGCTAACACCCCCCCCCCCCAAGTAGGAGGTTGAGAAAACCCCAACTTGCATAAAAGCGAGTGAAAAGGAGGCCATGGTAAGCTCATCGTAAAAATGTCAACAAGCTGATCTTTCGTGTTTTTATGCACCAAATTCACGAGGCCCTCTTGTAACATCTCGCGAACAAAATGGCAATAGATTTCAATATGCTTAGTCCCATCATGAAAGACAGGATTCTTGTAATATAGATCGCAACCTGATTATCACATTTGAGTGTGGTAGGAGTAATGTTAGGAACATTGAAATTTGAGAGAAGTCTTGTCAACCATGCAAGTTCAGCAGTCACACGTCGAAGAGGTCGGTACTCGGCTTCAGCTAAGCTCAAAGAAACAGTTGGTTGCTTCTTACATTTCCAAGAAATCGGAGAGCCCCCAAGTGAAACATAAAAACCACTAATCGATCGATGAGTATAAGGACAAGCGGCCCAATCCTAATCACAAAATACCTGCAAAGAAAAGGAAGGATTGTTGTTGAAGAATAATCCTTGAAATAAAGTTCCTTTGACATATGAAAGAGTGTGAAGCGCTGCATTCCAATAACACATTCACGGATTTTACATGAATTGGCTCAAAAATTGAACAACAAAAGCAATATCATGTCTTGTGTGAGTAAGGTAATTAAGTTAACCAACAAGTTTCATGTATCGTAAAGATTCCTCAAGAATAAGTCCCTCATGAGCTTTAAGTTGTAGATGATGAGGCAATGGAGAACAGATGACAAAAAAATTGGAAGTATCAAATTCGGAAAGTATGTCCTTAACAAACTTGTGTTGACACATGATAACACTTTTTATAGTGTAAAGAACCTCCATTCCCAAGAAAAAGTGAGACTTCCCAGATCTTTGATTTTGAAAGAAGAATCCAAACAAGTCTTGAGATTATGGATCTCTTACAAATTGTTCCCAGTAACTAAAATGTCATCGACATATACAACGACATAAACCGCTGATGATCCCATAGACTTTGAAAACAAAGAATAACCCTTATGAGAACTCACATACTCTCTGGACTTTAAAACGCAAGACAACTTCCCATACCATTATCGAGAAGCCTGTTTCAAACCATATAAAGATTTCTAAATTTTAAGCACATGTTTATCAGGACGCTGCATACCAGGTGGTGGAAGCATATAGATATCCTCATCTAAATCCCCACTTTGTATGATGAATGTTATATAAATGGAAATCTTTTGAGTGAATCCTGTGTGTGCTTTCTGTCTTTGATTATTCTTTGCAACCGTATGTTTGTTATTGATTCCGCCTTTAACAAACGGATATCTTTCTAAATATAGCAACCCGTCATTAACTCTCTTGTCAACACATTAATCTGTGTGAGTCATGACATGATTAATTAAGTTCCAGCTGAAATTGAGGGACTCGATAGTATCCAAATTCGTTTAGTGAGGATTAGTGCTAAGATGATAACCGTGAATGTATATATGAAATCTTGATAAACACAGCGATGTGATTACGAGGGAAAAAACCCTTGATTATGATAATCTTACTTCGGTCAAAAATTAACAACGTAATCTTTGGTTGAATTGCTTCGGTCAAAGATTAACAACGTAATCTTTGGTCGGACTGATACGTGATTATTATAATCTCCGGCACAAAAAACCCCCCCAGACGGTGAAACTATCACCGTCAACTTTATTAATGACAAAAAGGGTTACAAGAGTTGGAGTTGTGGACCAACAAACGCTATATGTGATTACAGATAACTTAACAGCTAGAATACGTGTGAATGTGTGTGTCTAATGTTGATCACAACTTAATATATAAAGAAAGAGAACAAGTAACTAACTAACAACAATATCCTATATATCCGCTAGTCTTCCACTTTTCATCATCGTGCTCTTTGACCACGTGCTAATAGCCGTTTATTAACGAATTAAGTGGTGGACTAGGTCTAGGAGCCGTTGTTGTTATCTAAACGTCGGTATTCATACGGAATTCATCCATTAATAGTTATGTTGACTAAGGATCCCGGATCCAGACTTCAGCTAAAGAACTATCCAGGAGGATCATTTATCCAAGCACGTCTTCAAGAATAACATATCTCGTCCTTAGTACTCAGTAATTGGTCCTGTCATTCTGCTACTTCTTCCATAGGCTTAGTCTTCAGTCTCAACCATGTGTTGTAGGTGTCTTGTAGTGGAATATACAGCAGACTGGATCTTAAAGTTGTTATACCTGTCTAACACATCACCATACTAAACGCAATCATTAGTAAATAAATAATACCGAGGATCGTTGATCCTTCATAACCTGATACATATCTCGAGGATAATCTATCCATAAGATAGTTAAGGATTAAGGATCCTCGGCATAAAATTCATGCCCTAACAATTGCCCCAAAATGGCGGGTGATTGTGTAAAACAGCTGTCATTTTGAATTTCAAAATCCCTGCAAAAAAGAAGATGATTAGACGTGTGTCAGGCGGTTAATATCGATAAGCCATAATTATACGCCGCCTATATATGAGATAATATTAACTCTCTTATAACCACAGATCCAGGCGTTCTTCCAGGTATCCTTCTTTCTCCTTTGTTTTCTTTCAATATGTCGACTGCTTCTGTATCCTCTTCCTCTTCTTCTTTCAATCATACCGACCCCGATGATCTCTACTAGCAAGGTATCCTTCGAGATCTGTAAGTTCAAAAATCCGGAGATTGACGAAGTCCGATCACACTTTCCGGCCAACACAGTTTTCCGACCCTTCGATCCTTCAGCACATAGTGACAGTATATCGAAAATCTCGGTTTGCTTTCCGACCCAACCATTTCTTATAGGCTACAAGTACCCTTTTCCCTATTTAACCCAAAGATTCTTCACCTTGACGGGGATTAGTTATATCCAAACCATGCCGATGTTGTGGAGAGTTCTTCATACCATAGAGAGGATAATCGAAGAAGAAGGTGTCGAGTACAATCTGGTTACCCATGGTTCCAAACGCTTCGTCTTCAAATCGAAAGATCCCCATTTCCAAAGTTACCCTAAATGGTACCCTCTAGAGGAACCAATTTTTCTTTATAAAAAGGGATTCCATACCGGGTGGAACTGACCTTCCCAAAAAGTGGATACCAATGGGTAGGATCTAGGATCCTTGGGTAACCAAGGTAGGATACTTTATTCTTTTGCTAATATTTTTCATTTCTTGTGTAGTTAAGAATTTTGATTTGCTGTCTGATCTTCCTGGAGTCGAAGAGAGAGTTGAGAAGTTCTTATCACTGGATCCTGCAATCAGAACCTTTCAAGCCAAGTTCACTGAAGCTTTTCAAGAATCACACTCAGAGTCAATCATGTCAAGTAAGAGTAATAATTTTTAGTATTAAAAAGTGTAATAATTGAAAACTTATCTGCTAATTACTGTTTACAGGCGCTCAGAAATCAGGAAAGTCTGCTTCCAAGTTCTCCCTTGAGGATATCGATTGCATGTTTACCAAGAAAGAGACCCCGAAACCAACTCTACGTCCGAACCTCGTCCAATCACAACTCGAGCCAAGTCAGAAGCTAAGAGGAATAAGAGTTCAGATCCAGAGAACCTTTTTGATGCCGAGAAGCAGCTTCCGGAAATGCTTTCTACTGTAAGGATCCTTTCAGTCTTCACTATCTAAGTATCCTTCTTAACTTAGTTTGTTTCCTTGTTATAGGCCATCAACTCTGCTCGAAGCCATTATGAGAAGACTGTTGGCGAGTATGAAGAGACCCTTGTTGTGATGAGATCCATGGCCGCCGCCAAGGACAAGGCCCTCTCTAAGATGACCAAAGAGAAGAAACAGGCAGAGGACCATGCTTCCACACTTGCAGTCCAAATGCAGGATGAGATCAATCGAGCCACTGAAGAGGCAAAGGTCTGGGCAGCTAAGTCGGTCCTCCAAGCTAGAATCAAACTGGTTACCGAGGCTAATGATTCGTCCTTTGACAAATCTTCATGGAAAATCAAGAAGTGGAAGCAAGCCTTGATCGACTTGGGTGGAGGTGAGGATGAAGCTAAATGAGGAATGGTTGATGCAGATGAAGCAGGAATGAGTGGTGTGAAGGATCAGGATGAAGCTGAAGGATGCAACGAGGCAACGGTGGAAGTGGGAGCAACCGCATAAATGGGCGATGAAGGATACAGAAGACAAGGCCCAAGCCCGTTTTATTTTGCTTTGATGATGTTTTTATGAACAATAATTTTGGTTTGTAATAGACAGTAGTAACTAGGGTAAAGGATCCATGATCCATAAGAAAATTTGCGGGGGTGACAAAGGTGGATGGATCCTCTGTTTGTGGGGATGAAACCTTTGATGCCCCTATTTTTATCTTTCCTGCACTCATGAACAGTTACTAGTACTCACTTAACCCGAGTGGATGGTCCATCTTTTGCATGGTGAAGTCCGGGTTAAGAATTTTGGATAAGTCCTGGTAACTTATGCTTTAATAATATAAAACTTTTAACTATCTGCTTGTTACTTATTTTAAAAGTTTGTTTGATATAACTTTAGCATTATTGATAGTTCTGAAAAATAATCTTGAGTAAGAGATCTTAGGATAAAAGATCCTTATGAAAATTATTTAGGATAAAATATTCTTAAAGATTATACTCTAGGATAAAATATCCTTAAAAATTGGCAAAAGCTTTTATAATAGATTACCCTTAAAGGAACAACCCTTTAAATTGAAACATCCAAAAATTATTGCAACTAAGACAATATAAATTCATTAACAGAAACCATACCAGAAGGTCTAGGTAGACCTTAAGTTACCATAAGTATCGAACCGTCCATGATCCTTGATAAAATAACCTTAGGATATTGAATCCATAGGACTTTGTCTTCATAATGAACTTAGAAAATCTGTTCCAAACAACTGATAATGTTAACTAGGATCAAACCCATTAAGCTAGGGACAAGCCCAAATAAAAAATTGGGGACAAGCCCGTGCAACTGGGGACAAGCCCGTGTACTGGGGACAAGCCCGTGAACTGGGGACAAGCCCAAAAACTAGGGACAAGCCCAAAACTAGGGACAAGCCCAAGGATACGGATGTCAACTAGGGACTCGCCCAAACCGAGATTTAGCTCAAACGTGAGATAACGTAAAAACGTTATAAACCTTAGCTAACATGAAAATGTTAGAAACCTTTGTCATGAGATAACGTGAAAACGTTATAAACCGGTGGTATGGTACGTCTACCATAAATCGTAGGATCCTCCATATAGTTGAAAGCTACGAAATTGTCAGCCACTAAACGTGTACTGGTCCGCTGCCCCGGACTATATGTTGGATAGCGTGCGCTCCAGGCGAGAGTGTAGAAACTTTATTTATAAGAAAGGTGAAAACCTTTAAACCTTAAAGGATATGACCATCGGGGGTCATACCCAAACATGGGCTAGGCCAAGGGAAATAGTATAGTACCTTGAATGTAAAGGAGAGGTGGCCAACCTCTTGATCATCAAACATATTATTAGAATCCTGCATTGTTATTTAAAACTTGGAAGGAATAAAAATTGTTAAGAATATGTTATTCTTAAAAGAGTAATAAGAAATTTAAAAGGATAAGGGGTTAGATAGATATTACCAATTTTGGGGATCCTTGATCCTTTAAGGATACTTGATCCTTAGAGGATATTGGATCCTATCAGAAAAAGTATTTTTTGAGGTGAATAGCATTCCATGCTCTTGGTAATCTATTGCCTTCCATTGTGAGCAAATGGTATGCTCCCTTTCCTGCCTCCGACTCAATCTGATAAGGTCATTCCCATTTGGGTGATAACTTTCCATCAGCCGGATTGGTAGTATTTTGGAAGGCTTTCCTCATAACTAAATCTCCTTCTTGAAATCTTCTGATCCTTATATTCTTGTTGTATGCCCCAGCTACCCTTTGTTGATAATCTGCCATTCTGATATTGGCTAGGTCTCTGACTTCTTCAACAGTATCCAAGTCTTCAAGATGGATTTCTTCGTTGGCTTCAGGATCACGGATGCTCATTCTTGCTGTAGGAACCACCATCTCTGTTGGGATTACTGCTTCTGATCCAAATACCAACAAAAAGGGTGTTTGGCCTGTTGCATTCTTGGGTGTTGTCATGTCAGCCCAAAGAACATATGGTAGTTCCTCGGCCCACTTTCCCTTCTTGGATCCTAGCTTCTTCTTTAAATTATTGATGATGATTTTGTTGCTAGACTCTGCTTGACCATTAGCTTGAGGATGCACTAGAGTTGAAGTAATCATCTTTATACCCCAGCTGTCACAAAAGTTAGTTGTTCTTTTCCCAATAAATTGGGAACCATTATCACATATAATCTCAGAAGGAATACCAAATCTAGTTATAATATTCATTTTAATAAAAGATATAACTTCCCTTTCTCGGACTTGGACGAATGCTTCTGCTTCAATCCATTTAGAGAAGTAGTACGTCATGGCAAGCATAAAGACTTTTCCACCTGGTGCCTTTGGTAGTTTACCAACAATGTCCATTCCCCACTTCATTAAAGGCCAAGAAGAGGATATAGGATACATTGGCTCTGCTGGCTAGTGAAGGATATTTACATGCCTTTGGCAGGCATCACATTTCTTCGAATACTCTACTGCATCCTTCTTCATTGTTGGCCAAAAATACCCAGTCCTAAGTATCCTGGAGAATAATGCTCTTCCCCCTGTGTGGTTGCCGCAATCTCCTTCATGAAAATCTTTAAGTACCTCCTGGATTTCAGGATCCTCGATGCACCTCAAGTATGGACCTGCAAGATATTTTCTGTATAGCATTTCATCTAATAAAATACACTGTGATACCTTGAGTTTGAAGGATTTCGGATTCTCTGTAGCTGGAATCTCTCCAGTCTGAATGTATTTCTTGATTGGGAGGATCCAGGATCCTTGGCTGTCTGAGGATAATGGATCCCAAAGTACAATCTGCTTATCACTTGTTATCTCCCCAACTTCTTGCTCTCATATCGCTGGCGAGAGTATATGGATGATTGGGATCTTTGTATCCTCTGGAATTTTCAAAGATGAGGCTAAATTTGCTAAGGCGTCTGCCCCAGCATTTTCCTCTCTTGGTACCTGTACTATACTAAACATTTCGAAGGATTTTGCCAATTCCTTCACAATTTCTAAATATTTGATCATATTCTCACCTTTCACGGTGTAAGAACCGTTAAAGTGGTTAGTTATAAGTAAAGAATCCATATAAACTTGAAGATACCTGATCCTCATGCTTTTGGCTAAAAGTAAACCTACGATGAGTGCCTCGTACTCTGCCTCATTGTTAGTAGCTTGAAACGCACATGTAATGGACTGGGGTATTATGTCCCCATGTGGCGATTTCAGTAGTATGCCCAATCATGTTCCTCTTATGTTGGATGCTCCATCAGTGAAGAGGATCCAAGGATCCTTGGTTACATCTAGTTGCTGAACCTCCAAGTCGGCTTCTTTCTGCATGTCACTGTTGAAATCAGCCACAAAGTCTGCGAGTGCCTGTGATTTGATAGCTGTTCTAGGCTCATACTGAATGTCATATGCACTCAGCTTTACAGCCCACTTAGCCATCCTACCTGACAACTCTGGCTTTCTAATAACATTCTTAATAGGATAATTAGTTCTCAAAATAATAGTATGAGTTTCAAAATAATGTCTTAATTTAGTAGAAGCCATAATTAAAGCAAGGATTAATTTTTCTAAATGAGAATACCTGGCTTCTGCGTTTAAAAGACTCTTACTTACATAGTACAATGGGTGTTGTTCACCTTCATAATCCTTGACCAGGACGGCACTTACTGCATTACCTGACACTGCTAGATATAGATATAAGGATTCTCCATCCACAGGCTTCATCAAAGCTGGAGCTAGGGATAAGTTATCCTTCAAGGCTTTGAGTACAGCCTCATGCTTTTCCGTCCATTCAAATTTCTTATTCTTTCTAAGAATGTCGTAGAAGTCTTTGCATTTCTCAGAGGATCTTGAGATGAATCTGTTGAGAGCGGCTATTCTTCCCATAAGACTTTGGACATCTTTGGCATTTGCAGGCGACTTCAGGTTGATGATGGCTTCAATCTGTTCTGGGCTTGCTTCAATTCCTCTTTTAGTCACCATATATCCCATAAACTTTCCAGCCTTAACACCAAAGTGGCATTTTGACGGATTCAGTTTCATGTTATACTGGTCAAGGATATTGAAAGCTTCTTCAATATCCCTGAGGTGATCCTTAGCTTTCTTTGATTTCACCATCACGTCGTCTATGTAGACTTGCATGATCTTGCCTATCTGATCCTTAAACATCATGTTGACCAGTCTTTCGTATGTTGCCCCTGCATTTCTTAGTCCAAATGACATAGCAATATAACAATAATGTGCCGGTAGGAGTCATGAATGCGGTATCCTCCTGATCAGATGGTTCCATCTGAATTTGTTGAAATCCAGAGGAAGCATCCATAAAGGTAAGCATTTCATGTCTTGTCGTTGCATCCACCATGGAGTCTATATGTGGTAACTGTAAAGGATCCTTGGGACATGCCTTGTTTAAATCTGTAAAATCAACGCATACCTTCCACTTTCTGTTCTTTTTCGAAACTACACCCAGATTAGCCAACCATCGTGGATATTGAACCTCTCTGATCATACCGGCCTTAAGAAGTTTATCAACTTCTTCTTGTATGATCTTGTTCCTCTCATGAGCGAATTTCCTTCGCTTCTGATGGATAGGTTTAATAGATAAATCAAGGCTGAGCTTATGAGTGATTACCTCCTTCGAAATACCTATCATATCTGAATGTTTGAAGGAAAACGTGGATTTTCTTCGTTTTAGGAAGGATATAATGTCCTCCTCAATCTCATCGGGGATACTAGATCCGAGGAACACTTTTACATCTGGATCCTCGGGGTCCAAGGATACTTCCTTTAAGTCTTTCTCCCGAGCTTCCAGCACGTCCCTAGGATGTTGTTGTGGTTGCTATGCTATAGTTGCTTGGCTGTTGGCTTCATTGATGAAGAATAATAATTCTTAGCCTCCACCTGGTCACCGTCTATCCTCACAACTCCCCAAGGAGTAGGTAGTTTGATGCATTGGTGATAAGTTAAGGCCACCGCCTTCATTCCATGCAGCCAGGGCCTGTCTAGAATAACATTGCAACAAGAAAGGTTATCAACAACATAAAATTTTTTATATGAATTTAACCCTTCAATATAAATTGGAAGGTTGATGTCCCCCAATGTCTTCTTGGTTTCTCCACTGAAACAGACTAGCACTAATGTTCTAGGGACGATCTCAGAATCTGGAATGTTCATCTTCTTAAGGACATCATGCTGGATAATGTTGACCGAGCTCCCATCGTCAACTAGGATCCTGCGTACATAATGGTTAGCGATAAATAAAGTAATAATCAAACCGTCATGGTGAGGATCCTGGATGCTTAGTTTGTCTTCCTCATCGATAAAGATCCTTTTTTCTGTCGTCAAAGTGGTGGATACTGTTGGTCGGTCCCCGTTATCCAACTTGATCTCTTTGGCGAGCCTTTTTGCTGCGGAGAAGGAAGTTCCACATATGTCTGAACCTCCGGAGATGAAATTGACCATTCGCACATCCAGCTCATCCTTGTGAGGATCCTGGATCCTCGAGTCGAAGAAGATTCTTTGATCAATCACTCGAGTAGTGGGGATAAGCGGTCTTCTTTCATCGTCCAACTCGAATTCATCTGCGGGCTTTTCTTCTATAGCACACGAATCTTGAAACATTTTGTAGTTTCTGGAGACAAAGTTGATCACATGAGCGTCTGGTGGTGGTGGCGTTGCTTTTTGTGGAAGATCTTCAGGATCCTGGATCTTGGATTTTTTTCCTTCCCAAGAGTTCTTTAAAGTGACCCTTGCTCAGGAGGTATCCAATTTCCCTTCTCAAGCCAATGCACTCATCTGTCATGTGGCCAAAATCTTCGTGGAAGGCACGCCACTTGTGTAACACCCCGTAACCGCAGCGGAAACGTACACGGGATGCAACAGACACATCTGATATCAACAGCATTGCTTATAAAGAAAACACCACTACATTAATTTAAACGAATTACATTGTTCCGAGTTTCGTTACCATCTAGGTGTTATCACATAAGTTTTACCGATAGTACATTAACATATTTAATGCAAAATATAGATCCTTAATCTTCCACAAAATAGCACACATCATCAAGCACGTATCACTCATTCCAATTTGGGTGTACCTAGAAAGCATGTAAAGAAAACGGGTCAACTACGAATAGTTGGTGAGTTTCACTAATTTAAGTAAACCATGACAAATCATTTTAATAATCATAACTTAATGATGTAATTATGCTGAGCCTACAAGTGAAAACTCTGTTAACCCAGAAACACATTTAATAACCTTTGGGGACACTGTTAACCCAGAAACACATTTAATAACCTCTGGGGACACTGTTAACCCAGAAATACATTTAATAACCTCTGGGGACACTGTTAACCCAGAAATACATTTAATAGCCTCTGGGGACACTGTTAACCCAGAAATACTGTTTCGGGCCTTACAATATTAGCAACTCAGACAATTACCATCTTAATACATTACCGTACGATTCCCGTACAATAAACATTACATAAATACATTCATTTCCATGAGATCGGCATGTACTTAAACACTTTGATAAAAACATGCTTTCCGCCCCGGGAAAATATTTAAAACAGTTCAATAAAAAGGGGCTCGTGAAACTCACCTTTTTGGTGAGCAGAGATGTAATACTGGCACGGCTACCTGTCCAGATCTGTAATACGATCCCTAAGTCGTTACTACACAATTTCTATTAATATAACTTAAATTCGTGTTAACCGGTACGTCCGGGGACACTGTTAACCCAGTATCGTACACGATCCGGGGACAATGTTAACCCCGATACACTTCTCAGGACTTAGATTGTGATATTACTTAGAGTTCTTTAGTCAAAACTACCATTAGTTTGTTTTCTCGTTTTGCGTGCCTAGCACGGTTATTCGTCTTTATGTTTTCAAAAATGAGTTTGGCCACATACGACCCGAAAATAGTTGTTATTGATATTTTAATTAAAGTGGTGAAATTAGAGCTCGGTTTAGACACCCCGTTTGGCCGCGGGGCCCGTTTCCGTTTTTAATATACCGGAAACGACTAAATCGGGTAAAATTACCCAAATCATCCGAATTACTTTCGGATAATTTATTTTTACTTGATTTACTCAGTTTCATGAAAATAGTCTATTTTTAGGGTTTTTTATACACCAGTCAGCTCGCTTAGGCGAACTTTGCCGGTTTACGCGTTTTAAGCTTTAAAAGTTTGTTTTTATGTTCTGTTTAGCACCAATAATTATCCGTTTAGTCTCGGATCTTGAAATTTTGCACAAATTAGTTTTTGACAGTAAGGAATTTTATAAAAATATTTCCAGAATTAATTTTTATATTTAACATTTATTTATCTATTTTTAAACGTCATTTAAACACCAAATATGTCAAAAATACCAAACGACCTTAGAAAAATCCCAAATTTTTTTGGGATGACTCCTGCCATCCACATAGTTACCAGTAATTTTTACAGAACCAAAAACTCATTTTTCATGCTATTTTTACCAAAACCGAGCTAGAAAACCCTAGATCTCGTTTTACCGAAAAGCCTACTTAGACTTCTCCAATGGACCTGAAATTTTGTGTGTGACTTTTATATGTTATAAAAAGCTTATCTGAATGTTTCCAGAATTTTTCATGATGGTTAGCTATTTTTCACCATTTTTAGCCAAAACCGAGCATTAAATTCACCAAATATTCATCCTTTATCCAAAAATTACCAAAATTTCATAGATCTCATATTTTCATGTGTAGATCATCTCTGTGAAATTTCATGACTCAACTCTAAGTCTACCACAATCTGTCCAAATCTTACAAATCATACGAAAAACCGAACTACCTTGTGTTTCTAGCTTTAGATCGCAAAGATCTTGCTTTCTAGCCTTTGCTAGTAACTAGATACAACACCTACAAGCACAACAACACCACACCAAGCAAGTTATACCCACAATCAAGCCATTTCTTTCATGGTTTCGGTTAAGACATCAAAACAAAGATTTTAACCGTAAAAATTCGTTTTTGACTCTTTTAACTCCTTTCTTGGACCAAGATCCCTTGTATAACTTGTATACATCACTTGACCATGCAAGAATCGGTTTCATCTCGGGTTTTCACCCATTTTTCACTTGAAACCTCATTTTCTCATGATTTTGGAATTAAAAAGCAAGATCAAACCATAATAACATGTTTATACCTTGTGGATCTTCTTAAAAATCAAAGGTTTTGGTTGAATGTGTAAAGGGTTGAGAGGATTTGGAGAGTTGGAATGTAGAAAAAAGAAAATGAAGTGTGTGTGTGTACCCATGGACCGATCGGTCCATGTATGTGTGGGGGGGCCCACATCTCCAACCATGGCCACACATTTGGATTGTGTAATCCGGATAATGTTGTGGATAATCTGGTTCAGTTCGTTTTTCGGTTAAACACTTAATTCGGCTTAAAACGAGGCTAAAACGGTCGTTTTTCGGCTTAAAAATAAAATTTATATAAAACCGATTTAAAATCTTTAAAAACTTAAACCATGACATTTATTGACTCAACACATCATATTGTCGGTCATTGTGCATCTTTTTCGGCTTGATCGATCGTCTCTTGCTTGGTTTGATGTTAAAGGTTTCGTTTAACGTACCGACGTACTAATAAATCGAAATCCTTTTTCTGTGCTATAATTCACTTATCCCGAAGCCTTAATACTTCGTAAACCTTAATAAACATCATATATTTCATCTATGACGTAATTCCCGATTCGTTCGGGTTTCAATAACCGTTCATTGGTTAATCGTAATTCCAATACGACTAACTGTACATTCGAGTATAATTCGTACTGTGAATCTTATATACTCGTACAAACACATTATAATTCATATATTTAGTATTAAATAACACATAAATGGTATATTCCGGCTAGGGTATACCTGAATTTGCCGGAATCGTTACAACTTGGACTTGTCTTTGAAGGTGGTCGTTTTCTCATTCTTTCGGGGCCACCTTGCTTTTTCCCCTAGATCCTTCATGGCAAAAATTAAGCCATGGGTATCTACGGAGAAACAATACTCGAAGATGCAGGGATAGTCTTCATCATCATCTCCTTCTTCGACTGCTCGTACGTTTTGATTGTTGAATTTGGTGCACGGCTTTGAGTTGTTGTTCCTGTATGAGGATCCTTTATTCTTGTCAAGGGGATTCCAGTTTTGTTTGAGCCCCCAATCTTTCTTGGATCCTTTTGTCATCTTCTAGACGTATAAACCTTAGTGCTCTGTTCCTTACTTCTTCTAGAGACATGCAGGGTGTCATCACAAGATCATCATAAAAGGAGGAGCCCCTCTGAAGTCCCATCTTGAAGGCTTCAACAGCAGTAGCCATGTCAGGATTAGGGATTTCCAAAGATTCCCTGCCGAACCTCGTGACGAAATCCCTAAGGGATTCATCACTTGGTTGGAAAACTCGGTATAAATCACTAGTTAACTTCTCAAATTTCCTGCTACAGGAAAATTGACTGTTGAACAAGTAAACTAAATGTGAAAAAGAAGTAATTGAAAAGGGATGAAGACTTAGCAGCCATTTTAATGTTGATCCTGTCAGTGTGGATCCAAAGCCTTTACACAAGTAGGCTTCCTTGAGTCTCTCAAGAATGGGGTTGATTTCCATCATTTCTCTGTATTTTGCCACATGTTTTTCAGGATCAGTGGTTCCATCATAAGTCTTCATGTTGGGGGTTTGGAATCGCTTCTGGATTTCAGTGTCACAGATAGGAGGAGCAAATCTGGATAATTTGCGGCTTCCCTCAGGTATCTCGGGGATTGGTCGTATTACCCCGGGAACACTGGATATCATATCCTTGAGCTTCTGTAGTTCCTTGGCTATAGCTTGGTTGATACCTGCATCCTGCATGGAACCACGGTTAGCATCTAAGGATAAAGGATCATACAAATTACCTCTGTGCTGGGCGAAGGTTGGCATCTCGGATGAGTATCTGGGATAAGAAGAGTCAGCGATAGGAATTGGACCACCCAACGTGATAGTCTGCATGGGAATGAAATCTCCTTCATGGACTTCGGAGGATCGTGGATGTTGGACTCCTGAGGATCCTGGATTTTGATAGAAAGATCCTTGTGGTTGGGAATTATAGGATCCTTGAAGATATAATTCAGAGGATCCTGGTTGAAGGATGGGTGATCCTTGTTGGAAGTGTGAGGATCCTTGAGTTTGCTGACCCATGGACCCTTGTTGAAGGATAGATGATCCTTGCTGGAAGTATGAGGATCCTTGAGTTTGTTAACCCATGGACCCTTGTTGAAGGATAGATGATCCTGGCTGAAACAGTGAGGATCATTGAGTCTGTTGACCCATGGACCCTTGTTGAAAGATAGATGATCCTTGAGTGAACTGAGCCATGGATCCTGGACTGGTGAAATCCACCATCCGGGGTATCAGGGGAGTGTGATCCTCCATTGGCCTCTTGGTCTTCTTGAGATCTTCTATCTCACGAAGGATCCTCTGGTTGGTCTTGTTCTGCTGCTCCATATATGCTTTAACCATCGAAAACATAGATGAAACATCATTGTTAGAATTAATCACCGGCGCAGCAGCAGCGGTTTTCGAGCTCCGAAAGACTGGTAATTGCGTCTTGCTTCCAGCAGCAGCAGCCCTTGGTGCTCCCGTGATTGGCGGAGGCATCGGCGACAAAGTTCTTAATGAGAGAGAAACCAAAGATGGCATAGTTGACGAAGCAGAGGTTGATTGAGAGGCCATTGATGGTGATTTGGTTATGAGAAGGTTGAAAATGATAGGAGTAATATGGATTATAGCACCAATTGCCCCACGGTGGGCGCCAAATTGTTTTGGATAGAAATTTGCTAAGGATAATGTATCTGTTGAGTCAAAGATTTGACCTAAATAAAGTACATGGAAGATTGGAATCTTCTCAACCTCCTCTGAATTTCGCTAAGTAATGGATCCGAGCACACCTAAGACATCCGAGCAAACTTTTTACTTAGCCGGGTACGATATTTTTCCTACCTGGCAAGGTTTACTTCATGTAGTCTTCTTTAGTGGATATCCGAGCAGGGTTTGCAAATTAGGGCATCACCGAGTATGGTACACTAGTTTATGTAAATCCGGGCAAGGTTCACTTTATCTAGCAAGTTTGTTCTTCAGAGCCAAGTAATTACTCTTTCGAGTAAGGTTTGGTTATCCAAGTCCAAGAATCCAAGAAATTGGAAGACCGGGCAAGGTATTCATTAATAAGTATGGTCCAAGTATGCTTGATGATCTAAAGGAATATCTCTAAGTAATATCGGGCAAGGTTCAGCTCAAGCAAGGAACAGTACTCCCGAGTACACTTTGCTAATAAGTTATTTTATAGCAAAGAGCTGAAATGGATCATTGAAGAACAAGGTTGCTCGTAAGGAGTTGTCGGGCAAAGTCTGGCAAAGTCAAGAAGACTGAAGTCTACTCGGTGAGTATTTTACTTGGTGAAATACTCTTTAAGTAAAGTCTACCCAGAAACTGAACCCGAGCACACTTCTATGTTACCAAGTTATGAAGGATGGCCGAGCATACTCGGAAAGACAAGATTGGTGCAAAGCCTACCCGGAAGACTTGTTTACACTTAGTTTATTTTTAATATGTAATTTGAATATGTATTATTGCATTTAGGGTTTCTAGAAGGAATGACAGCTGTCCTAGGATGGCAGGCCAATAAATATAATGTTTAGGGAAAGCCACCAAGGAGAGCCACAGAAAGAGTAGCCTTTACACTTTTCGGATAAGAAAGAATATTTCTTGAAAGTGACGGCTGTTCTAGGATTCCTAGAAAACCCTAAATCGATTATCCACTTTGTATGATGAATGTTATATAAATGGAAATCTTTTGAGTGAATCCTGTGTGTGCTTTCTGTCTTTGATTATTCTTTGCAACCGTATGTTTGTTATTGATTCCGCCTTTAACAAACGAATATCTTTCTAAATATAGCAACCCGTCATTAACTCTCTTGTCAACACATTAATCTGTGTGAGTTATGACATGATTAATTAAGATCCAGCTGAAATCGAGGGACTCGACAGTATCCAAATTCGTTTTGTGAGGATTAGTGCTAAGGTGATAACCGTGAATGTATATATGAAATCTTGATAAACACAGCGATGTGATTACGAGGGAAAAAACCCTTGATTATGATAATCTTACTTTGGTCAAAAATTAACAACGTAATCTTTGGTTGAATTGCTTCGGTCAAACATTAACAACGTAATCTTTGGTCGGACTGATACGTGATTATTATAATCTCCGGCACAAAAAACCCCCCTGGACAGTGAAAACTATCACCGTCAACTTTATTAATGACAAAAAGGGTTACAAGAGTTGGAGTTGTGGATCAACAAACGCTATATGTGATTACAGATAACTTAACAGCTAGAATACGTGTGAATGTGTGTGTCTAATGTTGATCACAACTCAATATATAAAGAAAAAGAACAAGTAACTAACTAACAACTATATCCTATAAATCCGCTAGTGTTCCACTATTCATCATCGTGCTCTTTGACCACGTGCTAATAGCCGTTTATTAACGAATTAAGTGGTGGACTAGGTCTAGGAGCCGTTGTTGTTATCTAAGCGTCGGTCTTCATATGGAATTCATCCATTAATAGTTATGTTGACTAAGGATCCCGGATCCAGACTTCAGCTAAAGAACTATCCAGGAGGATCATTGATCTAAGCACGTCTTCAAGAATAACATATCTCGTCCTTAGTACTCAGTTTTAGGTCTTGTCATTCTGCTACTTCTTCCACGGGCTTAGTCTTCAGTCTCAACCATGTGTCGCAGGTGTCTTGTAGTGGAATATACAGCAGTCTGGATCTTAAAGTTGTTATACCTGTCTAACACATCACCATACCGAGGATTGTTGATCCTTCATAACCTGATACATATCTCGAAGATAATCTATCCATAAGATAGTTAAGGATTAAGGATCCTCTCACCACCAATCTTGCTTTACAACGCTCAACCATCCAATCTACCATGTATTTCACTTTAAACAACCATTTGCATTTAATATCCTTCTTTCTAGGGGGGAGATCAACAACAAACCAAGTATTAGTATTTTCAAGAGCCTGAAACTCAGCTTTCAAATCATTTTTCCATTCAGGAATGCCGACAGCTTTCTTATACAAAGTAGGCTCATGTAAATCAGAGATCGCTAGAGCGAGAGACTGACTAGAAGGAAGAAGATGTGAAGAAGAGCAAGAGATATAAGAGGAGCATGAATTAGTGACAACAAGAGACTAAAGCATGTTTCTCCAACTTTTATTATTATAAAAATATGAAAACAATGATGAGAAGATTCAAAGTTATTACAAACATAGTCATTTAAATATGAGGGCGGAACGGAAGTTCTCGAACATCTTCGAACAGGAAAGGAAGATCTTTATATGACGTGAAATCGCATTAAGATTAATTTCAGTGGATTGTGATATTTGTTAGTGCTTAAATGTCTATTACTTAGGTCTTGTATGTGTTAGATAACATCTGGATGTGTTTCATAGAACATATAAGCTACGTATACGGCTTATAAGTCTTATACGACGCGAAAGTTATGCGTCACATAAACTACACGCCGTATATATGCTTTGTCATTTCTATAGATAGTGGTATAGGCTTATACATTAGTAGTTAGTGATCCATAAATACATGCTATGTAATATTGTCATATCACCTTTGTACTTTGGTTGTTATCAGTAATATAATAACAGTTAAAGAGATTTCTTGTGTATTTCATCTTGTTATGGATTTCACACGTAACATTGAAGAGTAGATATCATTGTACAAGTCCTTGCACGTTCCTATAATTATGTTGATGGGTCATGATTATGTTGATTAGAAACAGGTACGAGAAGCTCGGGATAAATCGGGCGAGTTAAGATACATAATTAATTGAATCTTTGGAGTTGCATAACGGTAACTAGTGTGGACTTGGTTTGGCTTTAAAACTTTGAATAATGTTACTTTGGGTTAAATGTCTTATTGATATATAACATTTATATGAGAAAATTATTGTTTGTGTCCCTGTGATTTCAGGACGGAGGCACAATGAGTTCCTGAAAGTTTTTTTTAACTGGTTGAGTCCCTGTGGTTTCAAAAATGAACCATTCGAGTCTCTGCCGTTAATTAATAGTGTTAGCTTCAAGGGTAGAATCGACATTTCACATCTATGTATATATATATATACATTGTGACTCTGAGTCCTTGAACTTTTCATAATTGGTCACCTTTAATCCGATTCCCCTTTTAACAAAAATAAATGAACTAGACTAATTTTTTAACAAAAACAAACAAAATGAACTACATTTTTCAACATAAATTAACGAACCAAAATATTTTTTTTAACAAAAATAAACGAAACAAACTATTTTTTTTTCTAAACGAATCGAATCACTATATTTAATAAGTTGTTCATTTCGTTTAACAAAAATAAGCGAATCGAACTACTTTTATAACAAAAATAAACAAACCGAACTTATTATTTAACAAAAGTAAACGAATCAAACTACCTTTTTAACAAGAATAAACAAACCAAACTTATTTTTTTAACAAAAATAAACAAACCAAACTTATCTTTTAACAAAAATAAACAAATCGAACAACTTTTAAACAATTATAAACTAACTGAACAACTTTTTTAATAAAAATAAAATACCGAAATACTTTTTTTAATACAAATAAACAAAACGAACTACTTTTTTTAACTAAACTAAACGAACTGAACAATTCGTTTTAACAAAAACAAACGTATTGAGCTACTCTTTTTTTTAAAATAAATGAACCAAACTTATTTTTAAACAAAAAAAACGAATCGAACTACTTTTTTAACAATAATAAATGAACCAAACTTTTTTATACAAAAATAAGCTACCAAACTTATTTTTAACAAATATTGTCGTATCTTGCGCTAAGGTGGACTTCGATTCGATTACTTACTTTAGAAGTAGCTACGTTCGTTTAGTTTAGTAAAACAAGTAGTTTGGTTCGTTTATTTTTGTTAAAAAAGTAGTTCGGTTCATATTGTTTGTTAAAAAAAGTTTGGTTCGTTCAGTTTTGTTAAAAAATTTAGTTAGGTTCGTTTATTTTTGTTAAAAAAAGTTCAGTTCTTTTATTTTGTTAAAAAAAAGTTCGGTTCATTTATTCTTGGTTGATTATGGTTTGGTTGGTTGATTGTGGCTTGATTGGTTATAAATTTGTGGTTAATTCTTTAATTTGGAGAGAATTTTTAAAGAGGGACTAAAACTGAGCAATCGCTTAACCACAAGGACTCATACAGATAATAAAAAAGAGTAAACTAGTAATTCCATATTTTAATTTAACAGTAAGGACTCAAATTGTTCGTTTCTGAAACCACAGGGACTCAACCAGTCAAAAAAATTTTAGGGACTCATTTTTCCTCCGCCCTCAAACCACATGGACGCAAATAGTAATTTTCTCTATTTATATATTGGTAATTGTTAGTGTATGATTTGTTGTCCATAACTAATCGAATAAGTTAGGGATAAATTAATCATTATGCTATTATATAATATGGTCTATTCGCTATGGATTGTATAGCGAATGGGGTTCATTCGTTAGACTAGCTACCTCATTTGTTAAGTTAGGAGCCCATACGCTAAGGATGTAGCGTATGGAGTCTCATTCGTTAAGTTAAGTGTCCATTCTGTATGGTATTAAACAAATGGGAGGCCACTCGTTAACGGGGTCACCCCATTCGTTAGAAATGTTTAACGAATAGGGCATGTGCCTATAAATAGGCAGACCATGTTCATTTGGCATAGAGATCCATGCTTATTTATTCCACTAGTAACGTTTTGCTACCAGATTCTCTCTAGAATCTTACTTAATCGTACTAATGTATGAATCCTTAACGTTACCAATAAAGTAATCATTCTGCTCAATCATCGATATTATTGTCCCGTATATCATTGATGTATCCAATTGTGACTAGATCTTGACTCCTATGACGTTTCAACAGTAATTACTAATATGTGGTATTGGACTACTTTAGGTAAAGTCAACAATGGAACAAAAAACCTAATATCAAGTGCTCAGACTTGGACAATATTCCCATCTAAAGTGTAGATTTCTAATATTGATAAACAGTTATGAATAAGTTTAAAAATATTTAATGTCTTGGATTAAAATACAAGTTCCTATGGATATTGTACGTGATGTTAGGTTGGTAGAATTTGGATTTATGTTATTGGAAACAAAAGAAACTTATGGGACCATATTTTCCGCAATAAAATATGTTAAAAAGTGGCAGTGAAAATTTAGGTCGTTACACAAACCTACCTCACCTGGTCAGTCGCCCTGACTTTTATACAAATATAATAGGGGAATATATGTTGAAATATATCCGAGGATAAACTTATAGATGTTTTGGTTTGATTAAGAGACTCATTGTCGACGAGTTGTGAGATTTGGCTAAATCTGCAACTGTTATAAGTTTATTAAAAAAGAATCATGATACTTAAAATAAAGAAATTTGTTTAAAATGTTCTTTGTATGCATTTAATGAACTCACCAACCTTGTGACACTTTTTCTTAAACATGTTTTACAGGTACAACAAAGCCCGAGAATGAATGAAAGGTTAGGCGTTTTCATAGTGAAAATAAATAAACAGAGATACTACCCCATTCTAGGAGCCTAACTCTGAACTTGTCTGATATATCACGCTAATAACTATGTTGAATTAGGAGACTTAATGTATCGTAACTTACAACTTTTATTTTATAACAAACATTAATTCGTGGTATCCTAATAATGGTTAAATTATGTTTGCTATTCTTGATAACCAACTTATGTTGTCACACGAACTTCTTCGCTGTGATTCCGGGTGCGGCACAGTACGCATGCTTTTTTTGTTTGTCGCAGGTTTGGTTGCTACATTTGTTTTTTTTTTAATTTTGGTGTCGTAAACCAATAACGACGGAATTCGTGTCGGTGTGCCACTACAACGCACAAGTTAATTATTTTAATTTTTTTGTATGTTAATTCAACGAATTCATATTTTGGGTTTAATTTAGGTATGGTACCATTACAAATGTAACTGATACTGACTGAATATGAATCGGCACGCCGTTGCAACACTCGGGGTTTTACCGACCGAATAAATGATGTTTTAGATATGTTTAGTTTTTAATTATACGTTATACGAGTGCACTACTTTTTTTGGGTTTTTCTATTTTAAATATGTTAATTTGACGAATTTTTTATTTTTTTGTTTAGTTTAGGTACTGTAACAAACGTAGCAAATACCAATTGAATTCACGATGACTAGCCACGACAACGCCCGAGTTTTACCCACTGAGTCACCGCGCAACACTAGGGTTGTCAATTGGGTACCCGTCATATCTCTTTATTGGTACATTAAACTTAAAACTGTCTTGTAGCCATGACATATAAAGGAGTTAAAACAACTGTCTTAATGTATCGTAACTTACAACTTTTATTTTATAACAAACATTAATTCGTGGTATCCTAATAATGGTTAAATTATGTTTGCTATTCTTGATAACCAACTTATGTTGTCACACGAACTTCTTCGCTGTGATTCCGGGTGCGGCACAGTACGCATGCTTTTTTTGTTTGTCGCAGGTTTGGTTGCTACATTTGTTTTTTTTTTAATTTTGGTGTCGTAAACCAATAACGACGGAATTCGTGTCGGTGTGCCACTACAACGCACAAGTTAATTATTTTAATTTTTTTGTATGTTAATTCAACGAATTCATATTTTGGGTTTAATTTAGGTATGGTACCATTACAAATGTAACTGATACTGACTGAATATGAATCGGCTCGCCGTTGCAACACTCGGGGTTTTACCGACCGAATAAACGATGTTTTAGATATGTTAAATTTTTAATTATACGTTATACGAGTGCACTACTTTTTTTTGGTTTTTCTATTTTAAATATGTTAGTTTGACGAATTTTTTATTTTTTTTGTATAGTTTAGGTACTGTTACAAACATAGCTAATACCAACTGAATTCACGTTGACTAGCCACGACAACACCCGAGTTTTACCCACTGAGTCACCGCGCAACGCTAGGGCTGTCAATTGGGTACCCGTCATATCTCCTTATTGGTACATTAAACTTAAAACTGTCTTGTAGCCATGACATATAAAGGAGTTAAAACAATTGTATTCATGTTTAATACTTGTATTAAACATTTCGTTTCTAACATGTTACACACGTTATGACCCGAATTGACAATCCTACGCAACGTGTGCGGGAAATTCAGTATCATTAACGTTATGTACCATTTAACATATTGATTTTTATAATTATTGTTTGTATTATAATGAACTAACCGAGTTCATATGAGTGCACCGCCCCAATCTACCTATACTAATAAACAAAAATAATAATGATGATGTGTCATAACCACAGTGAATCCAAACTTTAATTTTCATCATATTTTCTATCTCTACTCTCTTTAATCCATGTTATCCACGAGTTATAAGTCCAACTGGTATGACCATTAGTTGTAACTCATATGAAAAAAAAAGTATTTAATGTCAGTCAATATCATCACATCTAATTTTACTAACTTTTACTATCCCATTACATGTTTTTAATTAAAGTATCCATGGGCCCAATTGGTATGCCACACTAACTTTTACTATTCCATTACATCTAATTTACTATTAAATATATAAAGTATGACATGATTTAAAAAAACCATATAAACCACTGAATATTTATAATAAATTTAAAATCAAAAAGTGAATTATTAAATTAATTAAGTAATAATTTTAGAACTATTACCGTATAATAATTGCTTACCTATGTTTATAATAGATATTTAATTACGTGTATACTTCATATTCCATTGAATAAATACAATATTTATAATTATAATCTCAAAATTTGTAAAATATTATTTAACTTACATTTGTATTGAGTAAATAAAACATCTTTGATATGTTTATGTAATCACCAATATTTTATTTTATGCCTCCTTAAAACCTTATTTCAATCTTAGGTAAATGAAAAATTCAGATATGTAGCATTTGAAGTACGTGTATGTCATAATATTAAAATTAATCTATAAATTAAAAAAAGTTCATAAATTACGTATAATTAAATGCCTAAATTTCGGTAATTTGACAAATCTCGTGTAATACAAGGTTTCAAAAGTTGATACCACAGATATATAAACTGTAGGGGTGGGGTACTAAACTCACCCCAAATTAATATAAGACCCGCTGAGCGGATAAACCATGCGCCAGGTGGACTGCATGGCGCCATGAACATAACCTAATATAATAAACATTCCCTGACACATCGGGAATGGTAGCGCTAAGATCTCCAAAAGCAAGGGATAAAAAGGAAGAATATGCATCGGGAACATCACCCAACCAATGGGGGTGGAACAACACATAAAAGACGGTACAAAATAGTACATCAAATCAATGTCAAAAGGCCCTGATGTCCACCAACCTCTAGGACCGCACGAATGGAGAATATAATTGGTGGAAAGCCTGACAAGGCAGTTGGCTATGTTCTCTCTCATCCGGCTATAAATACTGAAACCCCTCCAAAAGATAAAGGATCTACGATCCAATATTTTAACTCTCTCTTAATATATTCCCACTGTACTACAAGTACCGATTCTCACGCCGGAGGGTGATTACGAGAGTATCCCCCCCCATTCCTCGTAACGAGTTCACAGTGTTCTGTTTTGCAGGAAATACTCATCTGCGCTAAGAAGGATTCTAACCCGTTATGGGGAATACTTAACCATTACCCTAGGAATAATTGTTAGACTTAAGGGGTGGATTTGTGTTTCTTCATTAGCGCCATCGTGCATATTGCTAGAACTTTAATCACTTCATTCTTGATCCAGATGAGTGGCAAAACCCTGGCCAAAGAGGTTGGCCAACAGTCAAAGGCCAACCAACAAGAAAATGTAGAAGTTCTCGATGTAATAGGTAGTGGCGAAGGCATCGCTGATGCGTACACCCTCCTCCCTACCATTACAGAAAAAGCAAAAACAGAATCATGTTCACAAACAATCATGCCACCAGAAATAATGGCTTGGATGGAAGGTGAACAACAAACACTTATGGCCAGAATGCAACAAAGAATGGCGGCAGTCATTCAACCAAGAACACTATTCGATGGGGGAAGCCAGTAGTAACAGCGAAAAAGAAGAGGACGGAAACGAAGAGGAGTCAATTCCAATTCGAACACAAACGCCAGCTGGCAAAACACCGACCGCTCGGCCAAACAGCAAGGCGGAAGATAAGTCACATCGATCGCGGCTAGAAGGCGACTCACGTCTAGACGATCCTGACTATGAAGCAAGTTGGAGAGGTCTAGACGCAGCCGCCAAGAAACTGATAAAATACCATCCAGACGCGAATGAAGACTTCTCCAAACCATACCGGCTAACAACGTCTGCGGGAAAGTCGAAATTTGTAAGAAGAATCGACGAGGCGGAATTACCAGAAAGCCCAAAAATCCGGCCAACGGTAGGCCAATACGATGGTCTATCAGATTCGGATGATCACTTGCAAACTTATATAACCGCCGGACTAGTTCTAGGGTGGACCATGCCATTATGGTGACACATATTCACACTAAAGTTGGTCGGCGCAGCAAGGGCTTGGTTTGAAAGATTGCCAGAGGGCCAAATCACAAGTTTGGATGACTTATCAAGCATTTTCACCCAACACTTCAGCGGCGCCACACTAGTGATCCAACAGATATCCTTAATGTATCAAGAAGGGATAATGAAACGCTGGAAGATTTCATCACCAGGTTTAACTAAGAAGGGCTAAACATCGGGACGTTGGCGAAGAACTCTTGCGCGCAGCTCTCCGCCAAACGTAAGGTGCGATGACCTGATTCGGAACCTTACGGGCAGAGATGGTATGCCCCATCACTCGGACGATATCATGACCGCGGCAAAAAGATACGCGCAGACAAAAAAAACTTGGGCAAAGAGTTAATGCGCAACGACGCAAGAAATGATATTAACAGGGGCCGCCAAGGCAAAAAGGTGCCCTCTATATGGTCAAGACTAAACGACAAAACTCAGCCAAAGGAAACCACGCCGTATGAACCAATCAAAAACAAACAGAAGTGGCAGACACACTCGTCCAGCAGATGGACCCCACTGACCAAAAGCTCAGCACAGATAATGTATACTGATGTGCATAAAATTATACATCTTTCTGGCATCAAATAATCTCTAAAACTACAATTTATTTTAAATAACATAGCACAAAAGGCTACTTATCATAATAAAATGTAATTTCAGGTGAAACCAAGCCCCAAACGAAGAAACAAGTGAAAAAACGAAGAAAAACGAAAGAAAACGCAAGAAAAAAAAGAAACACGCCCCCATGCTTCTGAACACCAGAAAGGACAAAAATCTACAGAAAAGACGAAAACTGGGAACAAAAGCACGGGGCCGTGCCTCTCAACCACGGGGCCGTGGTCACCTTTCAGAAACGAAAAAAAGAATTAGCACATGTCACTAAAAAGCACGGGGCTGTGCCTCAGGAAGCACGGGGCCGTGGTGAGTCATCATGTACGATCTGACAACATGCAAATGGGACACGTAGACACGAGGTAGTGCTTAATAAAGTACGGGGCTGTGCTTCTATCTTATAGTTTAACTTAGACTTACCTTTAATTTACATTAGCTAACTTTTACTTTAGTTTTCATTTTGATTTAGTCCCATGTATGTCCTCTACTTTTGAGCCTAAGCTTGTTTCTCCAATTTCTGAACCGGAACGACTCTTTCGTCGACGAGCACGTAAACGGGCTGCAGAAACCACCGAAGAAATCAAAGACGAGTCAGTAGATGCCACCACATCAGGAGAAAATCAAACCGAAGAAATGATGGCGGCCCAGAAAAATGAGCCGAACATGAGCCAATATGCCAAGCCAACTCTCGAAGGCTACGGAAATGGAGTGGATCCACACGATATCACCGAACATTTCAAAATCAAATCAATCACCATTCATATGGTGGAAAATTCAGTTCAATTTCACGGTCTCCTCGATGAAGACCATCTTTCTCATATATCTCGATTCTTACGAATCTGCGGAACCTTTAAAATTAAAAAATGTTCAGAAGATCAAATCAAACTCAAACTCTTTCCTTTCTCTCTAAGGGGTCAAGCCTTAGAAGGGATATAATCTCTTTCCTTTGGTTCCATCGCTACCTGGTACAAAATGGTTGAACAGTTTCTCCTCAAATTTTTTTCGCCTAATAAAACTGCCAAATACCGAGCCAGCATTACCGGATTCCGGACCGATGATGATGAATCTCTACACGCGGCATGGGAGAGATACAAAAGTCTTCTGAGAAGATGCCCACATCATGGACTGATCGTATGGTTTCAAGTACAAACTTTCTTTGACGCACAATCCAGTCAAATCAAACAGGCCATCGACCAAATCGTTGGTGGAAACCTGGGATCCAAATCACCTAACGAAGCATTTGATGTCCTGGAGAAGGCCGCAAAGAAGAGTTTCACGTACAACCCACCAAGAACTACACCAACCCATAAAGGAATACACCACATTGATTCCAACACTCTTGTCACAGCAGAGCTTGAAGCCCTTTCTAAAAAATTCGAACAACTTCAAGCCGAGCTATCAAAAACCAAATTAACCTGTGACACTTATGGAGGAATTCATAAAGCAAGTGACTGCAAACAATTCATCATGGCCATGGAAGAATCCGATTTCATCGCTCGGCAGAACAATGCTTTCAGCAATAACTACAATCCAGGATAGAGAAACCAGCCGAATTTCAGTTGGAAAGACGGAAGTAACACTCAAACTCTACCCGGATTCGAAAAGAGACCGGTGAATCAACCCTTCCAACCTAAACCTCAATTTCAAGATCAAAGTTCTAGTAGCCATCAAAACCCAAGCTACTCAAAGATCGAAGAAATGCTAATTCAACTCATGACCAAAACAAATGAAGCAGAAAAGAAGGCCGACTCAAGAGCTGTTGATATTAGCGGAGTATTATTAAAACATGAAGCCGACCTTAAAAGTCAACAAGCATCATTACAGAATCTAGAAACTCAAATCGGACAAATTGCCCGACAATTATCCGAAAGACCGCCCGTCACCCTTTCAAGCAACACAATTACCAACCCGAATGCGACAGCTTACGATGTTACACTCAGAAGCGGTACAACCACTATTGCCGCACCAACTTCGGGACCAGTTACGGAAAAGGAGTCTCCTGATGAAACGCAGGAAGGACTAACCCCAACGAGCACCGTACAACCCAAGGAGCCAGTCCGAACTTATGTTCCACCTATTCCATACCCTGGAAGGCTGAAGCAGGAACGATTGGAAGCTCAGTACAGGAAGTTTTTAGAACTTTTCAAACAACTCCATATCAACATCCCTTTTATCGAAGCCATTGCTCAAATGCCGACATATGCAAAGTTTCTCAAAGAAGTGCTGACAAACAAAAGGAAGCTGGAGGAGCTCTCGCATGTCACCCTAAGTGAAGAATTTTCAGCTGTCCTCCAAAACAAGCTGCCACCAAAAATGACCGATCCAGGGAGCTTTATTATCCCTTGTCTTATAGGAAATTTGTCTGTTAGCAATGCCCTAGCTGACCTTGGAGCTAGTATTAATTTAATGCATTATGCGGTTTTCGCAAAACTAGGGATAGGAGAACCAAAGCCCACCCGCATGAGCATTCAGTGAGCTGACAGGTCTGTTAAATATCCTCGGGGCATTGTCGAAAACATGCTTGTCAAAATTGACAAGTTTGTTTTCCCAGTAGATTTTGTAATTCTAGATATGGAGGAAGACAAAAGTGTACCTCTGATTTTAGGAAGACCCTTCTTAGCCACTGCAAAGGCTATTATTGACGTTTTCACTGGCAAACTCACTCTCAGGGTCAATGACGAGGCAATCACTTTTGATATAGGAAAATCTATGCAATATCCGCAACATCACGATGACACACTATACTGTGTTGACATCATAGATTCCATCGTGAGTTGCTATATGCGAGATTCTCCATCGATAAACCGCTAGAAACACAAGTCTTAGACAAAACACTCAACATACCCATTTTAGAAAACGAAAATATCAATGATAGTTATCAAGAAGCATCAGAAGTAGTATATGAAATCACCAAATGTAATGAAAAATCAAAACCATCACATGAAGAACCACCAGCCTTAGAATTAAAAGAACTACCAAACCATATTGAATACGTCTTTCTAGAAAAAGACTCTCAACTCCCAGTAATTATTTCATCTCACCTTTCTAAAGAAGAGAAAGAGGAACTTCTTAAGGTTCTTAAAAACCATAAGAAGGCTATCGCATGGAAAATCATGGATATCAAAGGCATCAGTCCTTCTTTTTTTACTCACAAAATTCTCATGGAGGAATAATACAAACCCGTGGTCCAACATTAAAGACGTCTCAATCTCAACATGTAGGATGTGGTGAAGAAAGAAGTAATCAAACTCCTTGATGCCGGATTAATCTACCCAATCTCAGATTCACCTTGGGTTAGTCCCGTTAAAGTAGTACCTAAGAAGGGAGGAATGACAGTTGTAATGAACGAGAAGGACTAGCTAATACCAATGAGGACCATCACAGGCTGGCGAGTTTGCATTGACTACCGGAAGTTTAATGACGCCACAAGAAAAGATCATTTTCCACTTCCTTTTATCGATCAGATGTTTGAGCGATTATCTGGAAAGTGTTTTACTGTTTTCTTGATGGATTCTCCGGATACTTTCAAATTCCTATCTCTCCTGAAGATCAGAAGAAAACCACTCTCACATGTCCATACGGAACCTTCGCCTACCGAAGAATGCCATTTGGATTATGTAATGCTCCAGCCACCTTCCAACGTTGCATGGTGGTCATCTTTCATGAAATGATCGAGCACTCTATAGAAGTTTTCATGGACGACTTCTCAGTCTTTGGAGACTCCTTCGATCATTGTCTGAAAAACCTAGACAAAATGTAGGCTAGGTGTGAAGAAGTGAACTTAGTACTCAACTGGGAAAAATGCCATTTTATGTTCGAAGAAGGCATCGTTCTAGGTCACAAGATATCCGAAGCATGACTAGAAGTTGATAGGGCCAAAATTGAAACCATATCCAAACTTCCACCACCAACTTCAGTCAGAGCTATTAGAAGTTTTCTAGGTCACGCAGGATTCTACCACCGCTTCATAAAAGACTTTTCCAAAATTTCTAGATCTATGACCAAACTTCTGGAGAAAGACGCACCATTCGTCTTCTCTGAAGAATGTGTTGACTCATTCAACATATTGAAAGAAAAACTTGTCAACGCACCAATCATGACTATACCCGATTGGACCCTTCCATTTGAAATCATGTGCGATGCAAGTGACTTTGCAGTTGGAGCCGTACTCGGACAACGCAAGGAAAAACACTTTCACCCGATCTACTATGCCAGTAAAACTCTTAACGATGCACAAGAAAATTACACCACAACAGAAAAAGAGATACTAGCAGTAGTTTTTGCCTTTGAAAAATTTAGATCATACCTCGTTCTTTCCAAAACCATAGTCTACACCGACCATGCCGCAATACGTTACCTCTTCAATAAACAAGATGCCAAACCTAGACTTATCCGATGGATCCTACTACTCCGGGAATTTGACATAGAAGTCAAGGACAAGAGAGGAGCAGAGAATGTAGCCGCAGACCATCTCTCACGCTTAGAATGCCCAGCTTCAGAGGAACATGACGAGGAAATCATCAATGATAATTTTCCACATGAAGTTCTCATGCATATCCAAGCAGTCATAGAGGAGAAAGACGAAAGTCCTTGGTATGCCGACTTCGCAAACTACCTAGCTTGTAAAATCCTAAGAAAAGGACTTACTCATCAACAGCGGAAGAAATTCTTCTCCGACCTTAAGTTCTGCTTCTGGGAAGATCCGTACTTGTTTAGGATAGGTGCCGATCAGTTTATTCGTATGTGTGTAGCAGGAAAGGAAGCCCTAGATATTCTCAACCACTTCTATGAAGGACCAACTGGTGGGAACCACGGTACCGCCACTATGATCAGAAAAGTGTTTGACGCAGGATTCTTCTGGCCCACCATATACAAAGATACACATGCTTTGATCCTAGCATGCGATTCTTATCAAAGAGCCGGAAACATCTCAGCCAAAAATGAGATGGCTCAGAAAGGCATTCAAATTTGTGAAGTCTTTGATGTATGGGGAATAAATTTCATGGGCTCATTTCCTAACTCATTCGGAAATAAATACATCCTTGTAGCAGTCGACTACGTATATAAATGGGTAGAAGCACAAGCTCTCCCCACTAACTATGCTCGAGTAGTTGTACGATTTCTGGAAAAGTTATTTTCACGATTCGGCACTCCAAAAGCCCTAATCAACGACAGAGGTACCCACTTTTGTAATGCTTTAATGGACAAAGTTTTAGCACGATATGGAGTTCACCACCGACTGGCAACACCATATCACCCTCAGACTAGTGGGCAGGTAGAGGTCTCAAATCGAGGAATCCAAAGGATCCTAGAAAGAACCATAGGGATGAATCGCAAAAATTGGGCAGATAAGTTAGATGACGTTTTGTGGGCCCTCAGGACGGCTTACAAAACCTCCATAGGAACGACACCTTTCAAACTCGTTTACGGGAAAGCATGTCATCTACCAGTAGAATTAAAACACAAAGCCTACTGGGCTCTCAGAGCAGTAAAATTTGATCTAACGTCCGCGCGTATAAACCGGGAAGATCAAATTCACGAGCTCGAGGAACTAAGAACATTAGCCTATGAAAATTCCTGGTCTTACAAAGATAAGACTAAACACCTGCACGACGCCCATTTAAAAGGAAACAAGAAATTCCAAGTTAGTGATCGTGTATTGTTATACAACACACGTTTACGTCTTTATCCAGGAAAATTGAAATCACGATGGACAGGCCCATACATAGTTGAATCAGTCTTTGATTACGGGACAGTCGAGATTTCAAATTCAAATGGCCAAAAGTTCAAAGTAAATGGGCATCGGTTAAAACCCTATATCGATGGACCATTTGAAGAAATTTTGGAGGTAGTAACCCTCCAACTCCCTGAATAGGAAATTAAGGAAACAAGGTCTGGCCAAGACCTTCGAAAAAAAACTAGGCCTTGTAAATACTACAAAAACACGGGGGCGTGCTCCCAAAAGCACAGTCTTGTGCCAAAAATTGCGGGCCGGAATCTTCGCTACAAAAATCTCAGTCATACTGGTTTGTAACAGAATTGTTAGAGCAAAAACACGGGGCGTGCTCCCAGCAGCACGGGGCCGTGTTTAGGTGTCTAGTTAGCTATAAAAGGCACCTCTTGCCAATGCATTCCTTGCACCAACCAAAACCAACACACTCCTCTCTGCAAAATTCAACATGCCTACTAAAATGAGTGAAGCAATTCTCGTTCCTCGACAACCGAGAAACGATGCCCGCCATGTTTCCAAAACCGAGCTTCTCTTGAAACTTCAAGAACTTGTTAAAGAACTAACCGAAATGAATCTCTTTGCTGAGATGCACCTTTTTCAACTCACTGAATCAGTGGAAAACATGAAAATGGAACTTCGAGACATTAATGAACAACTCCAGTTTCAAGTTTTCGGTTTCACGTACTTTCCACCACCAGGGCCATTCGGAGGAGAAGAACCTTTCGGGGACATTTAGGAAACTTAATTTTTTGTTCTTATGTGTAAACAAGTGCATTAGGCACAATGTGCTAGGAATTTCGGGCTTAACCCGAATATTTTCTTATTTCTAGGAAAACCGGGCTTATCCCGTATTTGTTTTAGGACCTTTTAATTTTAGTGGAAAGTAATTTTTAGGATGACTAAGCTCTTAATTTAACATATTAAACATCATTCTAAAAATTTCAACTCTCGCGTTTTGCTGAAAAATAAAAGAAAGCATCAATAACAAAAAGCACGGGGTCGTGCTTATAAAAGCATGAGGTCGTTGTCACCCTAGAATCTTCAGCATGATACGCGCTGACTCCGTACAATTCTCTGACTCAGAAACATTTATTCCCCTAGCAGCACGGGGTCGTGCCTACGTAAGCACGGGGCCGTGTTCAACTTTCCAGTCTCTATATAATGCATGCATAAAATCACTATTCCATTCACACCAAACACAACATTACTGAAATGGAAAGCAAGAAGGTTGAATGGAGGCCAGTGAGGAAAGGAAAGCACCATAAATCTTCCTCAAATCTTGAGGAGGAGGTCATGAGGCTACAATGCATCATGAGAGACCAAGTTGAAAGCAACATTCAAACCGAAGCTCGCATAATCGAGCTAATCAACAAAGTCGAACTATTTAGGTTCGAAAACTTCCATGTTGTGGATGGTCAGCACAAATATGTGGCTTCCAAGCTCAACTTTCTCAACCGGGAAATCGTTAAGCTCGAAAAAAAGCTTTCCGAGCTCTTGGAAGCCAAACGAGCACCTCCCCACATCCAAGACTTGTTCGGGAATGGTGGTCGTTGAAGTCCCGACTTGTTTCACGTTGAAGTTGCTCCCGCTAGTGTTATGTGTTAGGATCTAGGATTGTTGTTGTACTTTTCATTTCCACTATGTTTAATTATGTCTTTATGTTTTTTTTTGTTTTAATGAAATTTAGGACTTTTAATTACTATCATAAACTAACCAAAAATCAGTTAAAAATGAACCAGCTCGACAAATAAACAAAATCAAAAGAAGAACTGTATGCATCTGCAGCACGGTACCGTGCTTCCAAAAGCACGACGCCGTGCTTTTAACCCCAGTACAGTTACGATTTTATAATTGTTAAAATAACTTTTCAACCATCAAACCTAACAACCACTTCATTTCTGAATGATAAACCGCCGACCAACCCCTATTACACTAATTTCTTCATCAAATCTTCAATTCCGAACCAAAGGTATGTTAATTTAACGACTATATTGTTCAAATTCATCATTCTAGGTTTAGTTTAACCCTAAAATCTCTCAAATTGACCAAATCGGGTCTAAACCCAAAAATGATATGGGTTATTCTATTAGTATAGGATGAATAGATTATTGAATAATTGTTAAGGTTTAATTGAAAGGAAGAATTAGGGTTTTTGAATATCCAACAAACTAACTAACCCAATTGTTTTAACCGGTTAAGAGCGAATGTTCGAGTCTGAATAGAGTCGAAATTAGAATTAAAAACACAAACTGTGCCCTGAACAAACATGACTCGTGGTCACCTTTTGGTCACAAAAAGTCAAAATTGGTATAAACTGACGAACAGTTCAGCACGGGCCGTGCCTGTAAAGGCACGGTACCGTGCCCTACTCTCTGTTCCACTAACTAAATAAATTTTTACAAATTTTGACTAATTTGGATACAAGTTGCAGATGACCAAGTATGATGATGATGTTCATGCATTTTCGGTCTTCCTCGGACGTGATACGAGGAATAGACGAGCCAACACAAGATTAACATACCTCAACCATCGACATCCAGAGGCAAACTTCTATGCATGCAAAGCCACATTAAAACAAGTAAATCAATGGAACCGATACAAATCCATTGTGAAAGACCATGAAGACGGGTCCTTGGTCAAATAGGAGAGGCTATAACCGAACTTACAAAAGAGTTCTTGGCTTCTTTCCAAATAAAGACCAAAAACCCGGATATGTGGGATGAAGAAGCCATTGACTTTAGATGTGGGGGTATATGGCACACAACTTCTTTCACTCAACTCGGTATCGATCTAGGAATCTACATGGAAGAGGGAACATACCAAGAAATCTGGTTTAGGGCAGGAGCAACATTTGCAGACGAAGATGGTGACGATGATGCGGAAGCTAGAAACACACGTTTAGAGGCATGGGAACAACTGAGTTACGAAACTGAGAACTATAATGTAAGCGTTTCAAAGAGCACTTCACTACAGGACCCGCTTATGAGATACATCCACCGCCTACTCAGTCACACTGTCACTGATAGAGGTCAAAGTGAAGGGGTTATTAATCTAAAGGATCTTGGGGCACTTTATTGCATGAAGAACAGCGTTCCATGCAACATCACGTATCTATTCTGCAAGCTGTTCACAACAAATGCTGATGCTAGAGGAAACACGCCAATCTTTGGCGGCCCATGGATTTACAACCTCTATGAAGCCTATGGTGTAGACAGGAAAGGTACCAGAAGCCCAGATTCAATTGCTCTAACCATCAATTATTGTATTAGCATGCAGATGGTTCAGCGAATCAATCAGAACCCAGATGTGTGGAGGTTTTGTGATAAGTATAACCAGGTTTGGGACCCCGAAGACCCTGCAGAGATGATGCTTCAGGATGTGCCCGAGAGGAGAAGATCACCGCCCAGACAGTACCGACGCCGCACCTACCATCATAGAGGAGGCCCATATTCATCAGGGGCCGGCCCCAGTTAATCACATGATAGCAGATACTCACTCGAGGGCCTGTACGGCCTGATTGATCAGTTCTCTGAGAGAACAACCGCCTCATTTGACATAATCACAGAATAGATGGTTGCCTCAGATGCACAACGAGCAGCCGAATAAGCAGAGACGAGGCGAGAAATTGATAGGTTGGGCTATCTCATGGACAGGCAGTGGGGACCATTTGACCCGGACACAGGTAATTGATGAGCTGCGGTATTGGTAGGTCGAGTACGGGTATGGGCATGGGCATGGGTAGGTAGCACTTTCATGACACTTCTATTATTATGTTTGTTTAAACAATTTACTTTATGTCGTACTTGTTTATTTGTTGGTTTGGTTGGAAACTTTTATGGCTGTAGGTGCCAAGATATTGTGGAAGGTACTAATTTAGCCCGATAGGGCAAGGGATGGATGATTCCATACCCAATCTTCAGCAAATTATGCTTGGTTGTTTGTGGTTGTTTGCAGTTTTATTTGATACAGGTACAAAAACAGGAAAACAGACGATAAACAGGAGACGCTCTGTCGAAATTTCGTTAACCCGTAGGGAAGTAACTCTCCATTTAACCCACTATACTCAATTAGAATTTTTATCTTTTCATGAATCTTTTCACATTGAGGACAATGTGAGATTCAAGTGTGGGGAGGGGAATTACTTGACCAATTGTTTGTTCAAATAATTATAAAAATTCTCTAATCAACAAATAATTTTGCAGCAAACAAAGATTATTTTTATAAAACCTGAAGAGAAATCCAAGAAATTTTTTTTCGCAAATAACCAATTAACTCCAATAACAAAAGAAAAGTGAAAAAGTAAAAAGAAGTTCTGTAATATTGAGAATAAATTTATGCAAAATATGGCGTTAATACCCAATTCCTTCGTTACTGTGAGATAAACCTCATGCCATATAATATTTTTCGGAAGCTTTGAGTGAGTCACATGTTTCGTGTGATTTAAAACTTGTCGCAATTATTCAATTCAAGACCGCACGAAGCATTGTGTAAAGAAGAAGGTAATATTGTCACAATCACATCAATCCATTCTCCAATTTACAAAACCCAAAAACCTTAACCTAAACCCTACCACTTTATCCATCTCACCGGTAAAATACATCACTGGGCTTTTACCGGCAGACCATAAAGAACTGGAAATGCATTCTTTCGATTTCAATTTTCTTTGTTGCATACATTTCACAAAAACTAGGTTGCCTCCAGAACTTAAGGAGAGAATCTTTCTCTTTAGCAATGAGGTGAAGAAAAAGTGGCGCCAAGACGAGCAAAGGCCACCATTTTGTGGAATTTCCAAAAACGCAATGAAAAGAAGAGCAAAAAGATACGAATGATGCTTAGGTTGCGGAAACTGGTCCCACGAAGGAAGATGTAGAAAGAGTCAAACTCAGTCTCAGCATGAATATACCGAACTAATGAGGGTGGGGGCTATTAGGCTCAAAGCCGAACGGTCCACTAGAGTTGGAAATATTGTTCAGAACAGGATTGAGGAAGAACTAATCCACATCCTCGACAAAACTGGTCTTGACGATCTGACCTTAAAAGAGTCATTAGGTCTCTAAAAAAAATTATTTTAGTTTTCGGGAGAAAAAGCTAACCATCGAAGACATCTCAGAACCCCCGACTATCAGAAAAATTTGTATTTACCATCCTCAACCAAGAGCCCTTATCCACCACAAAATACCAAAATTCCAACTCACACAAAACCAACCCGTATTACCTTCTGATTTATGCAACCCTTCACAAAGGTGGAGATTTGAACTTGTTACAAGCTTATTTATCACATGTTGCATTCTGACTATGAGTGTTCAGATACATACATCATAGGTATGATCAGATATAAAACCGAGTGTGAGTGAACATTGTGAGAACGTGACGTTTTGCATAAACGGAAGCTCATAAAAACAAAATTATCTTCTTATTTATCACTAAATAAGATTGGTTATTTTGCTTCCATTTTCTTGAAGCTCGCTTAAGGGATGGCTATAATCCAAGTTTGCTGTTTTTAGAGAATATTCATATAAAGATTGCTTGAGGGCAAGCAATGTTCAAGTGTGGGGATGTATGATGTATATAAAATTATACATCTTTTCAGCATCAAATAATCTCTAAAAACTACAACTTCTATTAAATAACATAGCACAAAAGGCTACTTATCATAATAAAATGTAATTTCAAGTGAAACCAAGCCCCAAACGAAGAAACAAGCGAAAAGACGAAGAAAAACGAAAGAAAACACAAGAAAAACAAGAAACACGCCCCCATGCCTCAGGAAACACACCCACATGCTTCTGAACACCAGAAAAGACAAAAATCTACCAGAAAAGACAAAAACTGGGAACAAAAGCACGGGGTCGTGCCTCTCAACCACGGGGCCGTGGTCACCTTTCATAAACGAAAAAAAGAATTAGCACATGTCACTAAAAAGCACGGGGTGGTGCCTCAGGAAGCACGGGGCCGTGGTGAGTCATCTACGATCTGACAACATGAAAATGGGACACGTAGACACGAGGCCGTGCTTAATAAAGCACGGGGCCGTGCTTCTATCTCCAGACAACCTATAAATAGAGGATCTTGTGTCATTTGAGAAATGTGCCTTGAAAAGAATTCTATCCGGTTTTCTCTTATAAAAACACACACTAACACTAATATTGAAGATCTGGTGAAGAGTTTGAAGGCTTGGAGGTCATCACCATCAACCATCATCATGATCATCATTAAGAAGGAAGATGCATCTACATTTGGTTATATTGTTCTTGTTTGATCATGTGTTTACTGTTATCATCCATCCTAATGTTAATCACCATGCTCATTATGAGCTAAACTCCATTTACCATCTAAATTCTATGAAGAAGCTTTGTTTCACTTGATGATTAATTAAAACATGTGGTGTAGTCTATTAAGTACATGGTTATCTTATAATTATCTTTTGATGAGAAATGTTTCAACATCTTAAAATACTAATTCAAAGTTGGTGATTGCCAATTATATTGGCAATCGTTCATGATCGATTCATGTTCTTGAAAGATAGAAATACTTTGATACATTATCAAAACATAGATCCTTATATTGTACTTAGAAATGATGAGATATAAGTTATGATGTATTTCTCTAAGTCTTGGTAATCCGAAAATGGCTTTGCTTAGGATATCATGCTAGTTAAAGAAATCATATGTTAATGGAATGTGTAATTATAACCTACGTAAATCAACCAAGGAGAGGTTGCGTGACTAAACTACAACCACCCGAAGTTGTTTGAATTGGTAATTGAGAAATCAAAGTCAATCTTAATCTTCCTACTTTACAAAACTACTTGCCAACTTAAATTGACATTTTGAAGGTGGCATGACATTAGGAAATGGTTGACTTTAAAATGCGCATGTTACCTCCCTAGTGCCAAAGATGCTCACTTAAGGCTTAAGGAGCTATCTATCATATATTGCTACGACAAGTTTACCACATGTTTGAATACTAATTATCAATGCTAAAATTGAGTGGATTCTTGATCTTAGATGGTAACCTTCACGTAATTGAAATACTCGTTTAGAATCTCTCATCTTGTTCACCTATATTATATATATAAGTATTTATATTTTATAAAAAGTTCGAAAAAATTAACCCCAAAATGATTAAAACCTCCGATTAAAGTAAAACAACGATTTATCATTGGAAACATTTGTGTCCACGAATTGATACTTGGTTCTTACCAATACTATTCTACATATACGATATGTACACTTGCCTATTTTGTGTGTGTTTAGTCTTTGTAGAAATCACTTTTATAAATTTAACACATGATCTTGTGCAAAAGCAAATCATTCCATCTGTTAATATTTAACCGCAACGCACAACACACATTATATACGGAAGGCATCTAGCTCAAAAAGCCAGCTCCAATCAAGCCAGGGCCAAACACAGGCTTAAATAGTTACTGTGACTACCACGAACAACATGGCCCACAACTAATCAATGTTCAAACTTGAAAGATGGCATTGAAGAATATGTCAAGAATGGAAGATTGGAGCATCTGGTTAAAAGCATCAAAGGGAGAGGCAGACGTCCGCCGCTTCGCGATGGCGGAAGGCCAGAAAAGAAAATCAAAGACCTACATGCTAACATTATCTCTGGCGATACAAAAAGCAAAAAAGCGTAGCCAGGTTGAACATGCCACCCGGAAAGAAGAACAAGTGATTTTCCCAAAGGTGAAAGGAGGAGCAAACCGGAAGGCATGTTACTGGTCATAACAGTTTTTGGCCATTATCGGAAACTCCTGGTTTCTTCATCGATGCGGGGGCGACGTCTGATATCATGTATCGCCAATGTTTTGATTTGTTGGAAGAAAATGACAAGCGAAGGCTGACACCAGTCAATGCCCCAATAACAGGTTTCAATCAAAGTATTGAATACCCGCTGGGACAACTGACATTCCCAGTTACACTCACTGACGGGGTACACTAAAGAACTGAAGACGTGGATTTCCTGGTCATGGAAACGCCACACCCTCACTATTATGTAATCCTGGGAAGGGAGGCGATTGGAGATTTCAATACCAACCCCTCAACAACCCACGGTATAATAGGAGTGCCAACGCCCACAGGGGTGGAGATGATCCATGCCAACAAAGAATGTCATGTGGCAGAAGTGAAAACACCGCCACAAAAAATGTTAAAAACAAACAAAGCGAAAGAGGTAGAGAAATGGGTCCTCAATGGGAAATTCCCGGAACAAAGCGTAAGCATCGGACCTACCCTTTCCGATAAAATGCGAAGTGCGTTGAAAAGGCTACTCGCCAGCAATGTGGATGTGTTCGCATGGACTCGGGCAGACATGACGTGAGTTCCATGAACCAAGGCGGAACACAAGTTGAAGGTTAATCCAGCTTTTATGCCAGTGGTACAAAAGCGGAGGAAGATGGGACCGGAACAAGCGAAAGTCTGTGATGAAGAAGTTAAACAACTAATGGACGCGGGAATAATCGGCGATATAAAATACCAAACATGGGTCGCCAACACGGTTATGGTACCAAAGGCAAACAGTCAATGGCGTATGTGCATCGATTTTAAAGATCTCAATAAAGCGTGCCCAAAAGATTGCTACCATTTACCAGAAATAGACCTAAAGGTGGATGCGCTTGTCCCTTTTCAGTTCATATGTTTCTTGGATGCATATAAAGGGTACCACCAAATCCACATGGCGGCTGGAGATCAAGACAAAACGGCGTTTCGAACAAACAACGGAACATACTGTTACAAGATGATGCCATTCGACCTCAAAAACGCAGGATACACATATCAATGCCTGATTGTGTCACACCCTCAAAATCCACTAACGGAGTTTTACCGTCAGAGGGTGTGAACTGGCAGGATCGGAATCATCAGTTATAATCAAACCATAAAATAAAGTTTCAAAACCATGAAAACGTTTACGAGTAATTAAATGCGGAAACGTAAAAACCTTTAATCAAATGTTGCGTCACGCAGGACGACTTAAAACCAAAGATAATCGTTAAAAATAAGTTTGCAGGACAAAAGCGTTTTCAATCAATGCATGTTCCTAAACCGCGCGCCCGCCTCGGCTACCTGAGAATAACATACTAAAAGTGTCAACACAAGGTTGGTGAGTTCACAAGTTATATAAAATAAATCGTTTAGCGTTTGCGTTCAGCGTTTTACGTTAAGCGTTTTGCGTAAACACGTTACGGCGTTTTGCGTTAAGCGTTTTGCGTAACCATGTTACGGCGTCTTGCGTTACCAGATAGTGTTATGTCAAATTATATATCGATAGGTAGCTAGTCTATACAACAAGTATTACTAAGTGTTCGACACCGAAGCTGACTCGTTTAGTAAGTGCCTTGTCACCAGGTCCTCCAGACCATGGTACGTGTTAGCCAAAATTACACCCGCTCGACCTCCAGTCGAGTTTAGCGTTGGGTGGGGTTTGTCAAACCCAGTAGTACTACTCAACAGTGACTCGCTATTCTAAATATTAACCGGTTCGATGTGTAGGACTTCAAATGTTTCGTTTGCCACTTAGCCTTTACAAGTGATATATAATTTATAACAAAATCTTAAATGCGTTGTGGAGTATGTTATCTCCCCCAAGTGAAAAATGTTTGAAAACAGTTTAAAGAGGGGAAAGTGAAACTCACTGCTTGCGAAGAATTTCCCAAAATAAATCACCAAGATGCGCGTCACCGAAAAACTCTCTCTAGCGTTCTAAAACAACAAAGAGATTTTTCTAAGTGTCGGAATATTATCGAGTCTCTAGACCCGGCACATAATACATACGCACATAACATGTTTCGTGTTTCGTTCGTGAATCGTGTGTGACTTTAACAAGTGTTTTTGTGACACGTCACATGTGTAAGCAACCATATACGTGTCATGTATTCATAACGTACATTACTAGCAATTCTTCCCCGTAAGGGCATTTTGGTCAACAATTAACAATCAACTAGCCATTATTCCCCATAAGGGCATTTTGGTCAAATTATGACAATCAATTAGCAGTTATTCCCCGCAAGGGCATTTTAGTCAAAACACGACAATTATCTTGCAATCATTCCCCTCAAGGGCAATTTGGTCAAAACACGATAATAAATTAGCAAGTATCATATTTCATGCATTTTCACGAAACTCAGCAGCTAGTTTCACCGAGACAGAAATCCTACTAGAAAGATTGTACTACTTCACTGATCATAGCATCTCAATTAATTTACCAAAAATCATCACAGAAGCACATACGTCTTAGGTTTCCAGAACATATTTTATTACATTTTTATTCCTCATAGTTTTCTCACAATCATCAAATCATTACAGCAAACTCATAACAGTCAAATTCATGCGCAACAGAATGTTATTTGCAATTCCCGTTCAACGAAAAATCCAATAAATGCAAGACCACTTGGGTTAGGTTCCTAACTCAATGAGTCAACTTCCAGAAGTGGAACCAACCCAATTGGTCTCGTAGTTCATGAGATATAACATTTACAACATAACCTAACAGCAGGTCTAACAGCTCAGCTTTGCACAACATTTTTGTAAAATCATAAAAGTTAACTTCTACTTGTCCAAAAATTACAAGTTTATATTCTTTAGAAACCAGACTCAGCCTAGTTTACTGTAGTACCAATAATCTTAACCAATTTTCATGTTTACACTTCGTTACAGTCACTTAAACATCAAATACACATTCTGTCCAGAAACTGTTTGCATCCAAACTCAACATAATAACAACCTATGAACTATCATGCATTCATATGACCCTCTAGACTCCATAAACACCATCCATGCACATCAATTACATATTACATACTTGATTAGGGTTTGTGTTTGAACTCAAATCAAAGACACAACAATCATCATTCAACAAGATTCAATCTAGTTATCAAATCATCATCCAAATACAACAATCATATTAACTATATGCACTCATGAAATCGGCCAGCTAGGGTTTGTTATTAACCCAACAAACATCAAAATCAATCAACAAGAATGTAAAGGATGATCAATTATACATTCCTAGCACCTAGTTCTTCAATCAAACACTTGATTTGAGGGTTGAATGTGTATGTAGAGTGGACGGCAGCCAAGGAGAGGGGGGGTGGGGTTCCGATCGGGTTAGGGTTAATAATAATAATAATAGTTAGGTTTAAGTTAATGATATATTTATAGACATACAAGTTACACTCAAGTCCCTCCACTTTCAATTGTTGTTTTTCTAACTTAACCAACTAGTTTATGTCTTGAGTTAACGTTTTATACTATGTTATCACATAACACATAAGTCTAACACATAATTATCACATAATTATTGTTTTGACATTTTTCCTTTATTCATCAATCGTTTGCGTCAACTCGTTTGCGTTTCGGTGCAAATCCCGAAAGACTACACATGTATTAAGTGTTAAGCGTCATTTAAACCCTAGTTTAAATGTAATGAAGTGTGTGTTATAGATTCAATGATCTTAAGTTTGAATTGACGGAGTTGAGTTAACGGAGTTAACCTGAAATTGACGATTGTCACATCATTCCCATGTTAAAGAATTTTCGTCCCGAAAATTTGAGTCAAGTCGTGATGAGAGTCTGAAAGAGTAAGAAAAAAAATTTCAGTTTGTCATATCATCCCCTATTAGAAAGAAATTTCGTCCCGAAATTTAATTCATACCTCCGGTGATGTCTGACGGTTTGCCGAGTTTCGCGGTTTTCTGTGTTTGGTTAGCCTCTCAAAAAGGTGAGGATACTTTTTCATCATTTGATCCTCGCGTTCCCACGTGAACTCCGGTCCACGTCTCGAGTTCCAACGAACCTTAACGATTGGAATTTTGCTGTGCTTGAGCGTTTTGGTTTCCCAATCCAAAACCTCGACTGGTTCCTCAATGAAACGTAACTGTTCATCAACTTGTAGTTCCTCCAAATGGACTACTTGGGTTTCATCAGACAGGCATTTCTTCAAATTTGACACGTGGAATACATTGTGTACGCCAATGAGTTCTGTTGGTAGGTCCAGTCGGTACGCCACCGGACCAATGCGCTCAGTTATCCGGTACGGACCAACATACCGTGGGTTGAGTTTGTTTCGCTTCCCAAAGCGAACCACACCTTTCCAAGGTGAGACTTTGAGTAACACCCGATAGTTCACTTGAAATTCGAGAGGTTTTCGGCGCTTGTCGGCGTAACTCTTTTGGCGATCTCGTGCTGCAGCCATGCGATTTCGGATTTGAACAATCTTTTCCGAAGTTTCGAGTACCAGTTCCGGACCAGTGATTTGGCTGTCACCCACCTCTGCTCAGCAGAGTGGTGATCGACACTTCTGTCCGTACAGCGCTTCAAATGGCGCTGCCTTAATACTTGCGTGGTAGCTGTTATTGTACGAAAACTCTACCAAGGGTAAGTGGGGTTCCCAACTTTTTCCGAAATCCAATACGCAGGCACGCAACATATCCTCCAGGGTCTGTATAGTTCGCTCACTTTGCCCATCCGTCTGAGGATGGTATGCTGTGCTCATATCGAGACGGGTGCCTAGTGCGCTTTGCAGCGACTTCCAAAAGTGCGAAGTGAAACGAGAATCTCGATCAGAAATGATTGAGACAGGCACTCCGTGTCTAGACACTACTTCCTTCATGTAAACACGAGTCAGTCTTTCCATTTTGTCCGTTTCTTTAATTGCTAGGAAGTGTGCCGATTTAGTCAACCGGTCAACGATCACCCAGATGGTATCGCATCCCGTCGGTGTCTTAGGTAAACCCGTAATAAAATCCATTGAGATGTGTTCCCATTTCAACATTGGGAGTTCCGGTTGTTGCAGTAGACCAGATGGTTTCTGGTATTCTATCTTGACTCTGGCACAAGTCAAGCATTTGCTCACGTAGGTGGCAATGTCGGCTTTCATGTTCGGCCGCCAGTAAAGTGCCTTTAAATCATGATACATTTTATCTGAGCCAGGGTGGATAGAATATCGGGACTTGTGTGCTTCGTCCATCACTAGAGTTCTCAACTCTCCGTATCGTGGAACCCAAATCCGGTTCTCAAAATATCGAAACCTGTCCGATCTGGTTTCAAGTTGTTTGTTCATGCCCCGCATGAGTTACGATGGAAGATTGTCATCTTTCAAAGCTTCAAGTTGCGCATCGCGAATCTGATCGGGTAAGCTGGCATGAATCGTGAGTTGCAATGCTCTCACCCGTCTGGGTTTATCTGTTTCTTTTCTGCTGAGGGCGTCGGCCACCACATTGGCCTTGCCAGGGTGGTACTTGATGGCACAATCATAATCCTTGAGCAGCTCGACCCAACGACGCTGTCGCATGTTCAGCTCCTTCTGATCGTAGATATGTTGGAGACTCTTGTGGTCGGTGTAAATGGTAAACTTGGTACCGTACAAGTAATGCCTCCATATCTTAAGAGCAAACACCACAGCTCCGAGTTCCAAATCGTGGGTTGTGTAGTTCTTCTCGTGAACCCGTAGTTGTCGAGAGGCGTAGGCTATAACTTTCTCGAGTTGCATCAGCACACAACCGAGACCTTGTATAGATGCGTCACAGTGTACCTCAAAATTTTCCGTTCCCTCGGGGAAGGCTAGAATAGGGGCGCTACAAAGCTTGGTTTTCAACAGTTGAAAAGCGGATTCTTGCGCGTCACCCCAATTGTACTTAGTGCCCTTGTGAGTCAAAGCGGTGAGGGGTTGAGCAATCTTTGAAAATCCCTCGATGAAACGCCGGTAGTAGCCGGCCAGTCCTAGGAATTGTCGCACCGGTCGGAGTCTTAGGTGCTTCCCAGTTTTTGATGGCCTCTACCTTACCGGGATCGACATGGATACCATTCTCGTTGATCACATGTCCTAAAAAGTGAACCTCGCGAAGCCAAAATTCACATTTCGGGAGTTTAGCATACAGTTGTTCCTTCTTCAATAGTTTCAGAATTACCCTTAAGTGCTCTTCGTGGTCAGTCTCGTTCTTGGAGTAGACGAGAATATCATCGATGAAAACAATCACAAACTTGTCGAGGTACGCCTTGCATACTCGATTCATGAGATCCATAAATACGGCTGGTGCGTTGGTTAGGCCAAAACGCATAACCGAAAACTCGTAATGACCATACCGTGTTCTGAAAGCCGTCTTTGAGATATCTTCTTTGCGCACTCTAAGCTGATGGTAACCAGATCGCAGATCGATCTTCGAGTAGTAACTCGATCCTTGAAGCTGGTCAAACAAATCATCAATTCGGGGTAAAGGATAACGGTTCTTGACCGTCACCTTGTTCAATTCCCGGTAGTCGATGCACATTCGGAAAGTCCCGTCTTTCTTTCGGACAAACAAGACAGGGGCTCCCCACGGCGATGAGCTAGGTCGGATAAAACCCTTATCCAACAAATCTTGCAACTGAGTGGACAACTCCTGAAGTTCCGCCGGTGCGAGCCGATACGGGGCTCGTGCTATGGGTGCTGCACCGGGTGTCAACTCGATTTGAAATTCGACTTGACGAATAGGAGGGAGTCCGGGCAAATCCTCCGGAAAAACTTCCGGGAAGTCTCGCACAACAGGTATATCTTCAATTCGTTTCTCCTCCGCGGGTTTCTCAACAATTTGCGCCAAAATTGCCGGATGACCCTTTCGTAGATACTTCTGCGCCTTCATAAAAGTAATGACGCTGGTGGTCATGCCGCTTCTCTCGCCTCGGACCGAAATGATCTCGCCGGAAGGGGTGGTAATATGGACTATCTTTTCGTGGCATATAATCTCCGCTCGGTTCTCGGATAACCAGTCCATGCCGACAACGACATCGAAACTACTAAGCGTAAAAGGAATAAGGTCGATATCAAAGACATGACCTGACAGTTTTAACTTACATCCTGAAAGTACATGAGTCGTTACTATAGTCTTACCGTCAGCTAATTCAACAGGAAACTTAGCATCTAACGGAATTGGAGTTACGTCTAAGAGTTTACTAAAGGCTTTCGACACAAAACTCCTATCAGCTCCGGTGTCAAACAATACAGAAGCAAAACAATCGTTTACAGGGACCCAATCACAAACGCTCTTCCCTTGCCATTGCTTCCACCACTACTGCCACTTCCATTACCTCCATTGTTGTCATTTTGTTTCAGCTTGGGGCAATCTTTTCTGAAATGACCTTCCTGCCCACATTCAAAGCATCCTGTCGTCGTCATAGGTGGCTTAGGAGCACCCTTTGCCGCAAGGTCTCCTCTACATTCTTTCGCTTGGTGACCCATCTTTCCGCATCTCTGACACTTGGCACGGTCACACTGGCCAACATGATGATAGTTGCACCTGTTGCACTTTGGATATTTCCCAGCATATCCGCTCGAAACCTGCCCGCTACCGTTGTTGTTATTGTGTTTCTGAGTGTTAAAGCTCCGAGTGAATTCGGGCTTACGGTAGTGTTGTTGCGGTGGGAGGTTCGAGGATGAAGATTTGTTGTTGTCAAACTTCCTCTTCCCGCTGTTCGGGTTGCTGTTGCTGTTATTGTCGTTACTCTGGTTGTCACGGGCTTTAACGCTCGAAACCCTAGGTGGTAACGCACCTAGGGTCACAGCCTGATCCATCAGTTTGTGAGCTAAACGGATCGCATGTTGGATCGTGGCTGGTCTGGAAGACGTCACCATGCCCTGAATCTGCGATGCTAATCCATCAATGTACATTTCTATCCTCTTGCTCGGCGGATCCACCATCCGCGGACACATCACAGCCAACTCGTGCGAACGGGTAGTGTAGGCTTCGATTTCCGAACCCACCATCTTCAGTGACCAAAATTCCGACTCTAACTTCGAAATCTCCTCTCTCGGACAGTACTCCTCTCGCATCATATTTTTGAACTCCTCCCAGTTCATCGCATTTGCCAGTTCCAATCCAAGGATCTGGACGTTCGAATTCCACCAAGTGAGGGCGGAATCCTCAAGTGTCCCAGCAGCGAATTTGACCCTACTGGCAGGGGGACAATTACACATCTCAAAGGCCGACTCGGCCTTCTCAGCCCAACGCAGGAAGCCTATAGCTCCCTCAGTGCCCTTAAACGTACTGGCTTGCAGTCAAGGTAGTTCTTGAAAGTACACGTTCCACTCGGACCTCCAGCTTGATTCTGAACGTGTGCGGCTAAAGCGGCCGCAACATGGTCGTTCAGCAGAGTTTGGAGTTCAGCTGCAGTCAAGCTGATGTTACCACGTCCTCGTCCAGCGTTTCTTCCAGCCATTTCCTAGAATCACCGTATAAAATGTTAGACATGAATTTTTCTTTCATATATAACACACCATACATGTAATAAAAAAGATAGGTAAGAAAGAAATAAGAAACAACATCACATCACAACCACATATTAGTCTAAATAAAAATTCATGATTAAAACCATTGTATTCGCTACAAAGTATTTCCAATCAATCCTTAAAAATCATAGAAAAATAATAGTTCGGATGGAGACAACCCCTCCATCTAAGTGTCATCATTAATAGATGTCGTCATCTGAGGACACCTCTGAGTGTGCCTCCTCCTCAGCCGGTTCTTCCTCCGGTTCTTCTTCGGGTTCCTCCTCGGGATCTTCCTTAGGCTCCTCTTCGAGATCTTCTTCAGGTTCGGCCTCAGGCCCCGCCTCAGGCTCGGCCTCAGGCTCTGCCTCAGGTTCGGCTGCGTTCTGAGCAAGTTGCATTTTCAAGACATCGCAACGCTCCAACGATATGTCAGTTCGGGTCCTTGCTTCTTGGAGTTGCTCTTTCAAGTCTATCATCTCAGCTTGCATCTTCATCATAACTTTCATCTGTTGATCACTAGTCTCTTGCATTTCCTTCATTGCCGCTGCCATGCGGGCAATCTCCTCCTTAGTCTCGGTTCCGTCTTTTAACATTCTGGAAACGTTCTCCCTCGTATAGCGCATGTAACCCACGTCACGCTCCAAGCATGAAACAACAGCTGCGAGAACTCTCTCTACAGGTTCGGTTATGGGTGGTAGGGTGTTGGGATAAGCAGGGTGGTTCGGGTGAGGCAACGGGGGAACTTGTTTGCGATAGACCATACGTCTGATCATGTTAGGGTACCAATCCCAGCTAACGTTGTTTTCGTAAATGCCTCCGGATAGGCGGTACCTCTTCGGTGCGGGAGCTTCGAGTTCCGGGACTACTCGGGGTGGCGTGGCGGTAGGTAACTGTGGTTCCTTCCCGTGAGCATGCGTCATCGAATCGGATGATGATGAGGGTTGCGTCGACATTCCTACAGGTAAGCCGTGTATGCGCGCGCGTATGAGTGAAAGAGGTAAAGAGATAAGATTACAAGACTACACAAACCTATGCAGTGCGTATCATTATAACTAATGGGTCGTCGCGGTTATAGTCTAGTATGCATTGTAACGATTCCGGCAAATCCAGGTATACCCTAGCCGGTATATACTATTTACGTGTCATTTTAATATTGATTATATGAGTTATAGTACGTTTATACGAGTATATATGATTCATGGTACGAATCATACTCGATTATATAGAGAATCGTATTGGAATTACAATTAACCAATGAACGATTATTGAAACCCGAACGAATCGGGAATTACATCATAGACGAAGTATATAATGTTTAGTGATGTTTACGAAGTATTAATGCTTCGGGACAAGTGAATTATAGCACAGAAAAAGGATTTCGATTTATTAGTACGTCGGTACGAAAAACGAAACCTTTAACACCAAACCAAGCAAGAGACGATCGATCAAGCCGAAAAAGATGCGTAATTATTAATAATATGATGTTTTAATGTCATGGTTTAAGTTTTTAAAGTTTTTAAATCAGTTTTATGTAAATTTTATTTTAACCCGAAAAACGACCATTTTATGCTCGTTTTAAGCCAAATTACGAGTTTAAACGAGAAACGAACTGAGCCAGATTATCCACAACATTATCCGGATTGCGTAATCCGAATATGTGGCTTAGAATGGATTTGTGGGGCCCACCCCCATCCACCTTAATGGACCGATCGGTCCATATTATTATTATTATCATTCCATTTTCCTTTTCTAACAACAAAACTCTCTCAAACTCTCTCAAATCTTCAAACATCCATCCAATTTCTTGATCTCCAACTAAAGATTTGAAGGTATAAAACATGTTTTAATGCTTGATTCTTGTTTCTAACTCTATAATCTTGAGAAAAGGAAGTTTCATGTGAAAAATGGGTGAAAACCCGAGATGGAACCGATTCTCGTGTGATCAAGGGATGTATACAAGTTATACAAAGGATCTTGATCCAAGTGATGAGTTAAAAGTGTTTAGAACGAAATTTTACGGTTGAAATCGTGTAAAATGAGTTTTCCATGTGAAAGACGGGTAAAAGTCCGAGATGAAACCGACTCTTGCATAATCAAGAGATGTATACATGTTATACAAGGGATCTTGGTCCAAGAAATGAGTAAAAAGAGTCGAGAACGGATTTTTACGGTTAAAACCTTTGTTTTTACTTAAAAACCGACACTTTGAAAGAAATGGTTTGATTGTTGGTATAGTTTGCTTGGTATAGTGTTATTGTGCTTGTAAGTGTTGTATCTAGCGGCTAGCAAAGGCTAGAAACCGAGATCCTTGCGATCTAAAGCTAGAAAACACAAGATAGTTCGGTTTTCGTGTGGTTATGAAATTTGGACAGATTGTAGCACGCTTAGAGTCGGGTCACGAAATTTCACAGAGATGATCTACACATGAAAATAAGAGATCTGTGAATTTTTGGTAATTTTTGGATAAAAGATGAATATTTGGTGAATTTAATGCTCGGTTTTGGCTAAAAATAGTGAAAAATAGCTAAACTTGATGAAAAATTCTGGAAAATTTAAGATAAGCTTTTTATAACATATAAAAGTCACCCACAAAATTTGAGCTCAGTTGGAAAAGTCTAAGTAGGCTTTTCGGTGAAACGAGTTCTAGGGCTTTCTAGCTCGGTTTTGGGTGAAAATGGCTTGAAAAATGAGTTTTAAGTGCTGGAAAAATTCCAGGGAGTTATGAGGATGGCAAGGATCATCCCAGAAAAATTTGGGATTTTTCTAAAGTCTTTTGGTATTTTTGACATATTTAGTATTTTAAAAAGGTTTAAAAATAGATAAATAAATGTAAATATAAGAAAATAAATCTGGAAAATTTTTATAAAATGTCTTACAGTCAAAATAAGTTTTGTGCAAAATTTCATGACCCGAGACTAAACGGGTAATTATTTGTGCTAAAATGAACATAAAAACAAATATTTAAAGCTTAAAACGTGTAAACCGGCAAAACTCGCATAAGCGAGCTGACTGGTATATAAAAAGCTAAAAATGGACCATTTTCATAAAACTAAGTAAAATAAGTAAAAATAAATCATCCGAAAATAATTCGGATGATTTGGGTAATTTTACCCAATTTTACTGTTTCCGGCACCTAAATGACGGAAACGGGCCCCGCGGCCAAACGGGGTGTCAAACCGAGCTCTAATTTCATCACTTTAACTAAAATAACAGTCAAACACCATTTTTGGGTTAAGTGTGAATAAACTCATTTTTGAAACTAAAAACGGATGACCGTGCTAGGCACGCAAATCAAGGAAAACATAAAAATGATAATTTTGACCGTCCGACTATAAGTAATGGCACAATCTGAGTCCTTAGGAGTGTCACGGGGTTAACATTTTCCCCGGATCGAGTACAGTACTGGGTTAACAATGTCCCCAGATGTACCGATTAATACGGATTTAGTTTATGGGAATTATATAGTAACGACTAGATATTATATTACAGATCCAGGCACGTAGCTGTTCATTGTATTACCCACAGACTCACAAAAAGGTGAGTTTTCACGAGCCCCTTTTAATGAACTGTTTTAAATATTTTCCCGGGGCGGAAAGCATGATTGTTTTAAATTATCTAAGTACATACCGATCGTATGGAAACACTTGTATATTTTTATATATATATATGGTATGATGCATAGAATAGATAATTTGTTTATCGGGTGGAATTGTTCTGGGGTAACTTAGTTCCCAGAGGGTTATTGGATATATTTCTGGGTTAACAGTGTTCCCAGAGGGTATTGGATATGTTTCTGGGTTAACAGTGTCCCCAGAGGTTATTGGATATGGTTCTGGGTTAACAGTGTCCCCAGAGGGTATTTGATATGCGCTGGGTTAACAGTGTCCCCAGAGGTTATTTGATATGTACTGGGTTAACAGTGTCCCCAGGGGTTATTGGATATGTTCTGGGTTAACAGTGTCCCCAGGGGTCATTTAATGTGTTCTTGGGTTAATAGAGTTTTCACTAACGGGCTTAGCACAATTTCATCATTAACATATGATTTTTATACTGATCTATGGTTTATTTAAATTAGTGAAACTCACCAACTATTCGTAGTTGACCCGTTTTCTTTACATGCTTTCTAGGTATGCCCAGGTTGGAATGATTGATATGTGCTTAACTATCTATGCTACCTGTTGGAAGCTTGCTGCTCTGTATTTTGTAATGAATATATATTAATGTCTTATTGGTAATATATGTGTGTAACACCTAGACAGTAACGCAACTCGCAACAATGTAATATGTTATAAATTAATGTAGTGGTATTTTCTTTATAAGCAATGCTGTTGATATCAGATGTGTCTGTTGCATCCCGTGTACGTTTCCGCTGCGGTTACGGGGTGTTACAGAACTTGGTATCAGAGCCATTGGTTATAAAGATTTAGGATGTCTTTAAAAGATACCTAAAATATAACCAGTAGCTCAAGTATTATAGGATCTGAATATCAACTAATAATATATTGTGACGAGATCGGGATGAACTTGGATGGACAAGTGGGTTATTATGGTCCGGAACATAATAACAGACTTGTCTGCACGAGGGAATTCAGGGGAAGTCACGGGGGACTTAAATAGGTAAAATTGGCAACATATGTGTAAATATATGATAATATTATTATGTGGTAAAGTTGTATAAATAAGTATGTATTAATTTGATTATGAATTACACTATGAAAAGAACTATATGCTTGTTAACTTGTGTGCAGGTAAAAATGTCAAGCCCGCATAGCTTATCTATAGAGGAGGATCCGGAGGAGGTTAGCCCCGGAAACTCCGGGAGCTTACACGTGTCATCTGACTCCGAGCCTAGCGAGGCGAGTCACAGGAGCTCGAGTCAGTCCTCCCCGGCCCGGATCGCCAGATCCCCTACTCCCCTCGCACCGCAGGCCACCTCTGTCCCTCCGGGATTTGGTCCCCGCCTTACGGCGCGGATCAGCATTCCGCGTGTCCCACCGACCTCTCCCCCACCCCGACCTGCTACTCGTCGGGGAGAGTCCTCATCCCAGCCCGAGCCGATGGCTCTACCTGTCTGGGGCCTTCCCAGACAGGAGCGGGAGGCGGTGGCCTGGCTACGAGTGCTCACAGAGCAAGTAAATGAGCACTCAGCCGCCCTGACCGTGGGGGTACAGAGACGAGTGTACCTTGGTGACCGCACACTGGATTGCCAGTATGCAATCGACCGGTTGACCAGGGAGTGCTCGTACTCCCTAATGATGGTTCAGCGGTTAGAGGCGTGGCTCCGGGGGGTGGTGGCAGTAGTGGTGGCGTTGGTGGCAGTGATGATGTGGTGGGCATACCACCGTGTTTAGTAGTTATGTTTGGATGGGGTTAGTCAGGGACCATTTTCTTTTTGATACTCAGTGTAAGTAGTTAGTGGTGATACTAACACGGAGTGAATCTTGGTTAGTTATGATACAACCACTGGCCCCTAGGGTGGGTTTCTTGTAGGGCATATCACTATAGATACTTTTGGGTATCATTCAAGCACTGACCCCTTTACGGGTTATGTCGAGATGATACCGACATAGGGCCCTTGTAATAAAACTAGTTATGTAATGTTGACTGAAAGTATGTAAACTGATGTTTGTGTAATATGAATCAATGTTTACTAATGAATGAAATATGTATTGTGTTTTATGTTTTGAGATGGTATTGATTATATATATTTCTTTGATGATTGTGTAGAATGGCACCGAAACGATCCACGAAAATATCGGAAGTAGATGTGAGCCGTTTGATTGCTCAACAGTTGGAGGCGGCGATACCGGATATAGTATCGCGCATCGCCGCCAGTATTAATAACTCAACCAATCCAACCCCTCCGAGCAATCAAACGCCCATAAATAATGGCGGGGAACATAATGCTAATCCTCCACCTACTGATAACACGATTCCGAGTAATGACGCACCGCCTACGGTGGTCGCTACAGACAGTAATGGCCCTATACCTACCGTAGAGACCAACCGCACTGGACCCTCCAGGGGTTGTTCAATCAAGGACTTTATGTTATGCAAGCCTTTAGAGTTTAACGGGTCGGAAGGACCGAATGGGTTAGTGAAATGGATAGAGAAAATAGAATCAGTGGTGAATATCAGCAACTGTCCCGAGGATTGTGTCGTTAAGTACGCCACCTGTACGTTCACAGACCATGCCTTGACATGGTGGAACACCATAGTACAGACTCGAGGTCAGGCGGCGACAAACCGCATGACCTGGGCAGAGCTTAAGGATCTTGTTTTGAAACATTTCTGCCCAAAGAATGAATTGCAGAAACTGGAACATGAGTTGTGGAACCTGGAAATGCAGGGGGCGGACCACTTGGGATATACCAACCGGTTTAATGAACTGTCACGATTAGTGCCGTGGTTGGTCACCCCAGAGTCAAAGAGGGTGGAACGTTATATTTGGGGACTTACTCCAGTAGTGAGGAGTATAGTTAACGCGGGAGGACACCAGACGTATGAGGGTGCAGTGACACAGGCTGGTATTGTCACGTATGATTTCTTAAGGAGTGGATCGCTAAAGGCGACAGGAGAGTCGGCTGGAGGAAAGCAAGGTACGTATGACAATAGGATCCGGGAGAAGCAGCAAGGTAAACGTGCTAGACCCACTGCCCAGAACTACGCCATGACTAGTTCGGGCGGAAGGCAAGAACCGCAGAGGGGAACGTTTCCTAAATGTGGGAAATGTGGTTACCACCATGGTGGCGTGTGCAAAGAGGTGGTGTGCCACCGGTGTGGCAGGATTGGGCACTACGCACCCAGTTGTAGGACAAACTTGAACAACCTGAACCGTCAACCGCAACCTATCCGTGCGCAATCATTTAGGAACCAACCAACCCAACAGCAAAACCCACAAGGAAACCAATTGGTGACCACCAGCCGTGCTTGCTACGAATGCGGTAGCACAGATCACTTCAAGAAAAAACTGTCCGAAGCTGAATCAAGGAAGAAATGGGCGGCAACCCGCGGGTCAGGCATCGTCGTCCAACCCGGCGAGAAGCCGAGCTTTCGTGATAGGGGCGAGCGAAGCACGTCAGGACCCCAGCGTAGTGACAGGTACATTCCTTGTTTCTGACCATTACGCTTCTGTATTATTTGATACGGGTGCTGATAGAAGTTTCGTCTCCGTTAAATTCCTGTCATTAGCAAACATGCCGGTTAGTGAATCCATAGAACCCTATACCGTAGAAGTTGCTAACGGTAAGACCATGATAGTCAATCAAATTGTTCGGAATTGTCCTTTTATTCTAAACGAACAATCCTTCCTGATTGACTTGTTACCAGTAGAACTGGGTAGTTTTGATGTGATAGTGGGAATGGATTGGTTAGCACGCAACAAGGTATAAATAAATTGTGAAAAGAAACTCGTCAAAATCTGGGTGTCGGATGACGAAGAAGTATTAGTGCAGGGTGATAAGTCGGGCAATATGATGCCATTTATATCTCACCTCAAGGCGCTAAAATATATGCGTCAGGGATGTGTGGCGTATCTAGCGAGCCTGACGGCCACTGATTCTGAGGAAAAACGAGTGGACGATATTCCCGTGGTACGCGAATTTCCACAAGTTTTCCCAGAAGAACTTCCTGGATTACCGCCAACCCGACAAGTCGAATTCAGAATCGACTTATTACCTCAAGCCGGCCCTGTTGCTAAGGCCCCTTACAGACTTGCACCGTCCGAGATGCAAGAATTATCCAACCAGTTGCAGGAATTGTTGGATAAGGGATTTATACGTCCCAGTTATTCCCCGTGGGGTGCACCTGTACTATTTGTGAAAAAGAAGGACGGAAGCCTTCGAATGTGCATTGACTACAGGGAATTGAACAAATTAACCATCAAAAATAGGTATCCTCTTCCCCGAATCGATGATTTGTTCGACCAACTACAAGGTGCGAGCTATTTCTCAAAAATTGATCTTAGATCGGGATACCACCAAGTTAGAATTCAAGAGGAGGATATCCCGAAAACCGCGTTTCGGACTCGCTACGGCCACTACGAATTTTTAGTTATGCCTTTTGGGCTAACAAATGCGCCAGCGGTGTTCATGGATCTCATGAACCGAGTCTGTAAACCCTACCTCGACAAATTCGTCATTGTATTTATTGACGATATTTTGATATATTCAAAAAGTAAAGAAGAACATGAGCGACATTTGAGGTTAATTTTGGAGCTTTTGGATCAGGAGAAGTTGTATGCAAAATTCTCCAAGTGTAACTTCTGGTTACAAGAGGTGCAATTCCTCGGTCACGTTATAAACCACCAAGGAATACACGTTGATCCGAGTAAAGTTGAAGCAATTAAGGATTGGCAAGCGCCTAAATCTCCGAAGGAAATCCGCCAATTCTTAGGCTTAGCTGGATACTATCGTCGATTTATAGAGAACTTTTCCAGCATCGCCCAACCTTTAACCCTCCTGACTCAAAAGGATCGGAAGTATGAATGGGGTGAAGAGCAGGAAACGGCGTTTCAAACGCTAAAGCAAAGGTTGTGTCAAGCGCCAATCTTAAGTCTCCCCGACGGAGACGATGGATTTGTTGTATATTGTGACGCATCCCGTAAAGGGTTAGGATGCGTGTTAATGCAAAATAAAAAGGTCATAGCCTATGCGTCTCGACAGTTAAAAGTTCATGAGAAAAACTACACTACTCATGACTTGGAACTGGGAGCAGTCATCTTTGCACTTAAAATCTGGAGACACTATCTCTACGGTACAAAGTGCACCATATTCACTGATCATAAAAGTTTGCAACACATATTCGATCAGAAAGAACTGAATATGAGGCAACGAAGATGGGTCGAGTTGCTGAGTGACTATGACTGTGACATTCGATATCACCCCGGCAAGGCTAACGTCGTAGCCGATGCCTTGAGTAGGAAGGATCGGGTTAAACCATTGCGAGTGCGGGCGTTGGGGATGATAGTCCAGTCAAACCTTTCGGATTTGATTCGAGCCGCTCAACGCGAGGCGTTGAAAGAGGACCAATTGGATAAAGAAGGACTCTACGGGAATGAGAAGAATTTCGAACAGCGTGTGGACGAAATTCTCTATTTCAAAAGTCGGATTTGGATTCCGACCCTCCATGACCTTCGTGAATTAATCATGGACGAAGCGCATAAGTCGAAATATTCCATACATCCGGGATCGGATAAAATGTACCAGGATGTGAAAGAATTTTACTGGTGGCCAGGTATGAAAAAGGATATAGCCACATACGTCGGCAAGTGTACGACGTGTGCGAGGGTTAAGGCGGAGCACCAGAAACCTTCGGGAATGTTACAACAACCGGAAATTCCGGAGTGGAAGTGGGAACAGATCACAATGGATTTTGTGACGCATCTCCCCAAGACGCCCCGAGGTCATGATGCAATTTGGGTAATCGTGGATCGATTAACCAAATCGGCACATTTTATTCCAATTAGAAATAATTATAACACCGAGAGACTTGCGCAAATTTATATAAATGAAATAGTGTCTTGTCATGGCATCCCCATCTCGATCATCTCCGATAGGGATAGCCATTTCACCTCCAAACTTTGGCAAGCTGTCCAAGAAGCGTTGGGAACACGTATTGACCTAAGCACAGCTTACCACCCTCAGACCGATGGTCAGTCTGAGAGGACCATTCAAACTTTGGAGGATTTGCTTCGTGCCTGCGTACTGGACTTTAAGGGAAATTGGGATCAACATCTCCCACTCGTTGAATTTTCCTATAATAACAGTTACCATAGCAGTATAAAGGCAGCACCTTATGAAGCATTGTATGGGCGGAAGTGCCGATCACCACTTTGCTGGTCTGAAGTGGGAGACCCGCAGGTCATTAGATCGGATCTGGTCCAGGAGACGACCAGCAAGATTCTTGAAATTAAGAACAACCTAAAAGCCGTGCGGGACCGGCAGAAGAGTTATGCCAATACCCGTCGAAAACCGTTGTCATTTGAGAAGGGTGAAAAAGTATATCTGAAAGTATCACCCTGGAAAGGAGTGGTCAGATTTGGAAAGGCGGGGAAGTTGGCCCCTAGATATATTGGACCATTCATTATTACTGCGAAAATCGGTCCGGTAGCTTACCGATTAGAACTGCCTGAGGAACTAAGTGCAGTTCATAATGTGTTTCATGTGTCAAATTTGAAAAGATGTCTGGCGGATGAGACATCGGTGTTACCCTTAGAGGGTGTTCAAATAAATGATAAGCTCAACTTCGTAGAGGAGCCTATTGAAATAGTGGACGGTAAGATCAAGCAACTTAGACACAATAAGATCTCGTTGGTCAAAGTTAGATGGAATTCGCAACGAGGCCCAGAATTTACTTGGGAACGAAAGGATGAATTTCGGAAGAAATACCCCCACCTATTTCCTCAAAAGGAAGTAGTTGACATGTAAAATTTCGAGGACGAAATTTTTATAACGGGGGGAGAATGTAACGATTCCGGCAAATCCAGGTATACCCTAGCCGTTATACACTATTTACGTGTCATTTTAATTTTGATTATATGAGTTATAGTACGTTTATACGAGTATATATGATTCATGGTACGAATCATACTCGATTATATAGTGAATCGTATTGGAATTACAATTAACCAATGAACGATTATTGAAACCCGAACGAATCGGGAATTACATCATAGACGAAGTATATAATGTTTAGTGATGTTTACGAAGTATTAATGCTTCGGGACAAGTGAATTATAGCACAGAAAAAGGATTTCGATTTATTAGTACGTCGGTACGAAAAACGAAACATTTAACACCAAACCAAGCAAGAGACGATCGATCAAGCCGAAAAAGATGCGTAATTATTAATAATATGATGTTTTAATGTCATGGTTTAAGTTTTTAAAGTTTTTAAATCAGTTTTATGTAAATTTTATTTTAACCCGAAAAACGACCATTTTATGCTCGTTTTAAGCCAAATTACGAGTTTAAACGAGAAACGAACTGAGCCAGATTATCCACAACATTATCCGGATTGCGTAATCCGAATATGTGGCTTAGAATGGATTTGTGGGGCCCACCCCCATCCACCTTAATGGACCGATCGGTCCATATTATTATTATTATCATTCCATTTTCCTTTTCTAACAACAAAACTCTCTCAAACTCTCTCAAATCTTCAAACATCCATCCAATTTCTTGATCTCCAACTAAAGATTTGAAGGTATAAAACATGTTTTAATGCTTGATTCTTGTTTCTAACTCTATAATCTTGAGAAAAGGAAGTTTCATGTGAAAAATGGGTGAAAACCCGAGATGGAACCGATTCTCGTGTGATCAAGGGATGTATACAAGTTATACAAAGGATCTTGATCCAAGTGATGAGTTAAAAGTGTTTAGAACGAAATTTTACGGTTGAAATCGTGTAAAATGAGTTTTCCATGTGAAAGACGGGTAAAAGTCCGAGATGAAACCGACTCTTGCATAATCAAGAGATGTATACATGTTATACAAGGGATCTTGGTCCAAGAAATGAGTAAAAAGAGTCGAGAACGGATTTTTACGGTTAAAACCTTTGTTTTTACTTAAAAACCGACACTTTGAAAGAAATGGTTTGATTGTTGGTATAGTTTGCTTGGTATAGTGTTATTGTGCTTGTAAGTGTTGTATCTAGCGGCTAGCAAAGGCTAGAAACCGAGATCCTTGCGATCTAAAGCTAGAAAACACAAGATAGTTCGGTTTTCGTGTGGTTATGAAATTTGGACAGATTGTAGCACGCTTAGAGTCGGGTCACGAAATTTCACAGAGATGATCTACACATGAAAATAAGAGATCTGTGAATTTTTGGTAATTGTTGGATAAAAGATGAATATTTGGTGAATTTAATGCTTGGTTTTGGCCAAAAATAGTGAAAAATAGCTAAACTTGATGAAAAATTCTGGAACATTTAAGATAATCTTTTTATAACATATAAAAGTCACCCACAAAATTTGAGCTCAGTTGGAAAAGTCTAAGTAGGCTTTTCGGTGAAACGAGTTCTAGGGCTTTCTAGCTCGGTTTTGGGTGAAAATGGCTTGAAAAATGAGTTTTAAGTGCTGGAAAAATTCCAGGGAGTTATGAGGATGGCAAGGATCATCCCAGAAAAATTTGGGATTTTTCTAAAGTCTTTTGGTATTTTTGACATATTTAGTATTTTAAAAAGGTTTAAAAATAGATAAATAAATGTAAATATAAGAAAATAAATCTGGAAAATTTTTATAAAATGTCTTACAGTCAAAATAAGTTTTGTGCAAAATTTCATGACCCGAGACTAAACGGGTAATTATTTGTGCTAAAATGAACATAAAAACAAATATTTAAAGCTTAAAACGTGTAAACCGGCAAAACTCGCATAAGCGAGCTGACTGGTATATAAAAACCTAAAAATGGACCATTTTCATAAAACTAAGTAAAATAAGTAAAAATAAATCATCCGAAAATAATTCGGATGATTTGGGTAATTTTACCCAATTTTACTGTTTCCGGCACCTAAATGACGGAAACGGGCCCCGTGGCCAAACGGGGTGTCAAACCGAGCTCTAATTTCATCACTTTAACTAAAATAACAGTCAAACACCATTTTTGGGTTAAGTGTGAATAAACTCATTTTTGAAACTAAAAACGGATGACCGTGCTAGGCACGCAAATCAAGGAAAACATAAAAATGATAATTTTGACCGTCCGACTATAAGTAATGGCACAATCTGAGTCCTTAGGAGTGTCACGGGGTTAACATTGTCCCCGGATCGAGTACAGTACTGGGTTAACAATGTCCCCAGATGTACCGATTAATACGGATTTAGTTTATGGGAATTATATAGTAACGACTAGATATTATATTACAGATCCAGGCACGTAGCTGTTCATTGTATTACCCACAGACTCACAAAAAGGTGAGTTTTCACGAGCCCCTTTTAATGAACTGTTTTAAATATTTTCCCGGGGCGGAAAGCATGATTGTTTTAAATTATCTAAGTACATACCGATCGTATGGAAACACTTGTATATTTTTATATATATATATGGTATGATGCATAGAATAGATAATTTGTTTATCGGGTGGAATTGTTCTGGGGTAACTTAGTTCCCAGAGGGTTATTGGATATATTTCTGGGTTACCCAGAGGGTATTGGATATGTTTCTGGGTTAACAGTGTCCCCAGAGGTTATTGGATATGGTTCTGGGTTAACAGTGTCCCTAGAGGGTATTTGATATGCGCTGGGTTAACAGTGTCCCCAGAGGTTATTTGATATGTACTGGGTTAACAGTGTCCCCAGGGGTTATTGGATATGTTCTGGGTTAACAGTGTCCCCAGGGGTCATTTAATGTGTTCTTGGGTTAATAGAGTTTTCACTAACGGGCTTAGCACAATTTCATCATTAACATATGATTTTTATACTGATCTATGGTTTATTTAAATTGGTGAAACTCACCAACTATTCGTAGTTGACCCGTTTTCTTTACATGCTTTCTAGGTATGCCCAGGTTGGAATGATTGATATGTGCTTAACTATCTATGCTACCTATTGGAAGCTTGCTGCTCTGTATTTTGTAATGAATATATATTAATGTCTTATTGGTAATATATGTGTGTAACACCTAGACAGTAACGCAACTCGCAACAATTTAATATGTTATAAATTAATGTAGTGGTATTTTCTTTATAAGCAATGCTGTTGATATCAGATGTGTCTGTTGCATCCCGTGTACGTTTCCGCTGCGGTTACGGGGTGTTACATGCATGCAGCTTCTAGTTCGCTATAACCAATGGATCTGATACCAATCTGTCACACCCTCAAAATCCACTAACGGAGTTTTACCGTCAGAGGGTGTGAACTGGCAGGATCGGAATCATCAGTTATAATCAAACCATAAAATAAAGTTTCAAAACCATGAAAACGTTTACGAGTAATTAAATGCGGAAGCGTAAAAACCTTTAATCAAAAGTTGCGTCACGCAGGACGACTTAAAACCAAAGATAATTGTTAAAAATAAGTTTGCAGGACAAAAGCGTTTTCAATCAATGCATGTTCCTAAACCGCGCGCCCGCCTCGGCTACCTAAGAATAACATACTAAAAGTGTCAACACAAGGTTGGTGAGTTCACAAGTTATATAAAATAAATCGTTTAGCGTTTGCGTTCAGCGTTTTACGTTAAGCGTTTTGCGTAACCACGTTACGGCGTTTTGTGTTAAGCGTTTTGCGTAACCATGTTACGGCGTTTTGCGTTAAGCGTTTTGCGTTACCAGATAGTGTTATGTCAAATTATATATCGATAGGTAGCTAGTCTATACAACAAGTATTACTAAGTGTTCGACACCGAAGCTGACTCGTTTAGTAAGTGCCTTGTCACCAGGTCCTCCAGACCATGGTACGTGTTAGCCAAAATTACACCCGCTCGACCTCCAGTCGAGTTTAGAGTTGGGTGGGGTTTGTCAAACCCAGTAGTACTACTCAACAGTGACTCGCTATTCTAAATATTAACCGGTTCGATGTGTAGGACTTCAAATGTTTCGTTTGCCACTTAGCCTTTACAAGTGATATATAATTTATAACAAAATCTTAAATGCGTTGTGGAGTATGTTATCTCCACCAAGTGAAAAACGTTTGAAAACAGTTTAAAGAGGGGAAAGAGAAACTCACTGTTTGCGAAGAATTTCCCAAAATAAATCACCAAGATGCGCGTCACCGAAAAACTCTCTCTAGCGTTCTAAAACAACAAAGAGATTTTTCTAAGTGTCGGAATATTATCGAGTCTCTAGACCCGGCACATAATACATACGCACATAACATGTTTCGTGTTTCGTTCGTGAATCGTGTGTGACTTTAACAAGTGTTTTTTGTGACACGTCACATGTGTAAGCAACCATATACGTGTCATGTATTCATAACGTACATTACTAGCAATTCTTCCCCGTAAGGGCATTTTGGTCAACAATTAACAATCAACTAGCCATTATTCCCCATAAGGGCATTTTGGTCAAATTATGACAATCAATTAGCAGTTATTCCCCGCAAGGGCATTTTAGTCAAAACACGACAATTATCTTGCAATCATTCCCCTCAAGGGCAATTTGGTCAAAACACGATAATAAATTAGCAAGTATCATATTTCATGCATTTTCACAAAACTCAGCAGCTAGTTTCACCGAGACAGAAATCCTACTAGAAAGATTGTACTACTTCACCGATCATAGCATCTCAATTAATTTACCAAAAATCATCACAGAAGCACATACGTCTTAGGTTTCCAGAACATATTTTATTACATTTTTATTCCTCATAGTTTTCTCACAATCATCAAATCATTACAGCAAACTCATAACAGTCAAATTCATGCGCAACAGAATGTTATTTGCAATTCCCGTTCAACGAAAAATCCAATAAATGCAAGACCACTTGGGTTAGGTTCCTAACTCAATGAGTCAACTTCCAGAAGTGGAACCAACCCAATTGGTCTCGTAGTTCATGAGATATAACATTTACAACATAACCTAACAGCAGGTCTAACAGCTCAGCTTTGCACAACATTTTTGTAAAATCATAAAAGTTAACTTCTACTTGTCCAAAAATTACAAGTTTATATTCTTTAGAAACCAGACTCAGCCTAGTTTACTGTAGTACCAACAATCTCAACCAATTTTCATGTTTACACTTCGTTACAGTCACTTAAACATCAAATACACATTCTGTCCAGAAACTGTTTGCATCCAAACTCAACATAATAACAACCTATGAACTATCATGCATTCATATGACCCTCTAGACTCCATAAACACCATCCATGCACATCAATTACATATTACATACTTGATTAGGGTTTGTGTTTGAACTCAAATCAAAGACACAACAATCATCATGCAACAAGATTCAATCTAGTTATCAAATCATCATCCAAATACAACAATCATATTAACTATATGCACTCATGAAATCGGCCAGCTAGGGTTTGTTATTAACCCAACAAACATCAAAATAAATCAACAAGAATGTAAAGGATGATCAATTATACCTTCCTAGCACCTAGTTCTTCAATCAAACACTTGATTTGAGGGTTGAATGTGTATGTAGAGTGGACGGCAGCCAAGGAGAGGGGGGGTGGGGTTCCGATCGGGTTAGGGTTAATAATAATAATAATAGTTAGGTTTAAGTTAATGATATATTTATAGACATACAAGTTACACTCAAGTCCCTCCACTTTCAATTGTTGTTTTTCTAACTTAACCAACTAGTTTATGTCTTGAGTTAACGTTTTATACTATGTTATCACATAACACATAAATCTAACACATAATTATCACATAATTATTGTTTTGACGTTTTTCGTTTATTCATCAATCGTTTGCGTCAACTCGTTTGCGTTTCGGTGCAAATCCCGAAAGACTACACATGTAGTAAGTGTTAAGCGTCATTTAAACCCTAGTTTAAATGTAATGAAGTGTGTGTTATAGATTCAATGATCTTAAGTTTGAATTGACGGAGTTGAGTTAACGGAGTTAACCTGAAATTGACGATTGTCACATCATTCCCATGTTAAAGAATTTTCGTCCCGAAAATTTGAGTCAAGTCGTGATGAGTGTCTGAAAGAGTAAGAAAAAAAAATTTCAGTTTGTCATATCATCCCCTAGTAGAAAGAAATTTCGTCCCGAAATTTAATTCATACCTCCGGTGATGTCTGACGGTTTGCCAAGTTTCGCGGTTTTCTGTGTTTGGTTAGCCTCTCAAAAAGGTGAGGATACTTTTTCATCATTTGATCATCGCGTTCCCACGTGAACTCCGGTCCACGTCTCGAGTTCCAACGAACCTTAACGATTGGAATTTTGCTGTGCTTGAGCGTTTTGGTTTCCCAATCCAAAACCTCGACTGGTTCCTCAATGAAACGTAAATGTTCATCAACTTGTAGTTCCTCCAAAGGGACTACTTGGGTTTCATCAGACAAGCATTTCTTCAAATTTGACACGTGGAATACATTGTGTACGCCACTGAGTTCTGTTGGTAGGTTCAGTCGGTACGCCACCGGACCAATGCGCTCAGTTATCCGGTACGGACCAACATACCGTGGGTTGAGTTTGTTTCGCTTCCCAAAGCGAACCACACCTTTCCAAGGTGAGACTTTGAGTAACACCCGATCGTTCACTTGAAATTCGAGAGGTTTTCGGCGCTTGTAGGCGTAACTCTTTTGGCGATCTCGTGCTGCAGCCATGCGATTTCGGATTTGAACAATCTTTTCCGAAGTTTCGAGTACCAGTTCCGGACCAGTGATTTGGCTGTCACCCACCTCTGCCCAGCAGAGTGGTGATCGACACTTCTGTCCGTACAGCGCTTCAAACGGCGCTGCCTTAATACTTGCGTGGTAGCTGTTATTGTACGAAAACTCTACCAAGGGTAAGTGGGGTTCCCAACTTTTTCCGAAATCCAATACGCAGGCACGCAACATATCCTCCAGGGTCTGTATAGTTCGCTCACTTTGCCCATCCGTCTGAGGATGGTATGCTGTGCTCATATCGAGACGGGTGCCTAGTGCGCTTTGCAGCGACTTCCAAAAGTGCGAAGTGAAACGAGAATCTCGATCAGAAATGATTGAGACAGGCACTCCGTGTCTAGACACTACTTCCTTCATGTAAACACGAGTCAGTCTTTCCATTTTGTCCTTTTCTTTAATTGCTAGGAAGTGTGCCGATTTAGTCAACCGGTCAACGATCACCCAGATGGTATCGCATCCCGTCGGTGTCTTAGGTAAACCCGTAATAAAATCCATTGAGATGTGTTCCCATTTCAACATTGGGAGTTCCGGTTGTTGCAGTAGACCAGATGGTTTCTGGTATTCTATCTTGACTCTGGCACAAGTCAAGCATTTGCTCACGTAGGTGGCAATGTCGGCTTTCATGTTCGGCCACCAGTAAAGTGCCTTTAAATCATGATACATTTTATCTGAGCCAGGGTGGATAGAATATCGGGACTTGTGTGCTTAGTCCATCACTAGAGTTCTCAACTCTCCGTATCGTGGAACCCAAATCCGGTTCTCAAAATATCGAACCCTGTCCGATCTGGTTTCAAGTTGTTTGTTCATGCCCCGCATGAGTTCCGATGGAAGATTGTCATCTTTCAAAGCTTCAAGTTGCGCATCGCGAATCTGATCGGGTAAGCTGGCATGAATCGTGAGTTGCAATGCTCTCACCCGTCTGGGTTTATCTGTTTCTTTTCTGCTGAGGGCGTCGGCCACCACATTGGCCTTGCCAGGGTGGTACTTGATGGAACAATCATAATCCTTGAGCAGCTCGACCCAACGACGCTGTCGCATGTTCAGCTCCTTCTGATCGTAGATATGTTGGAGACTCTTGTGGTCGGTGTAAATGGTAAACTTGGTACCGTACAAGTAATGCCTCCATATCTTAAGAGCAAACACCACAGCTCCGAGTTCCAAATCGTGGGTTGTGTAGTTCTTCTCGTGAACCCGTAGTTGTCGAGAGGCGTAGGCTATAACTTTCTCGAGTTGCATCAGCACACAACCGAGACCTTGTATAGATGCGTCATAGTGTACCTCAAAATTTTCCGTTCCCTCGGGGAGGGCTAGAATAGGGGCGCTACAAAGCTTGGTTTTCAACAGTTGAAAAGCGGATTCTTGCGCGTCACCCCAATTGTACTTAGTGCCCTTGTGAGTCAAAGCGGTGAGGGGTTGAGCAATCTTTGAAAATCCCTCGATGAAACGCCGGTAGTAGCCGGCCAGTCCTAGGAATTGTCGCACCTCGGTCGGAGTCTTAGGTGCTTCCCAGTTTTTGATGGCCTCTACCTTACCGGGATCGACATGGATACCATTCTCGTTGATCACATGTCCTAAAAAGTGAACCTCGCGAAGCCAAAATTCACATTTCGAGAGTTTAGCATACAGTTGTTCCTTCTTCAATAGTTTCAGAATTACCCTTAAGTGCTCTTCGTGGTCAGTCTCGTTCTTGGAGTAGACGAGAATATCATCGATGAAAACAATCACAAACTTGTCGAGGTACGCCTTGCATACTCGATTCATGAGATCCATAAATACGGCTGGTGCGTTGGTTAGGCCAAAAGGCATAACCAAAAACTCGTAATGACCATACCGTGTTCTGAAAGCCGTCTTTGAGATATCTTCTTCGCGCACTCTAAGCTGATGGTAACCAGATCGCAGATCTATCTTCGAGTAGTAACTCGATCCTTGAAGCTGGTCAAACAAATCATCAATTCGGGGTAAAGGATAACGGTTCTTGACCGTCACCTTGTTCAATTCCCGGTAGTCGATGCACATTCGGAAAGTCTCGTCTTTCTTTCGGACAAACAAGACAGGGGCTCCCCACGGCGATAAGCTAGGTCGGATAAAACCCTTATCCAACAAATCTTGCAACTGAGTGGACAACTCCTGAAGTTCCGCCGGTGCGAGCCGATACGGGGCTCGTGCTATGGGTGCTGCACCGGGTGTCAACTCGATTTGAAATTCGACTTGACGAATAGGAGGGAGTCCGGGCAAATCCTCCGGGAAAACTTCCGGGAAGTCTCGCACAACAGGTATATCTTCAATTCGTTTCTCCTCCGCGGGTTTCTCAACAATTTGCGCCAAAATTGCCGGATGACCCTTTCGTAGATACTTCTGCGCCTTCATAAGGGTAATGACGCTGGTGGTCATGCCGCTTCTCTCGCCTCGGACCGAAATGATCTCGCCGGAAAGGGTGGTAATATGGACTATATTTTCGTGGCATATAATCTCCGCTCGGTTCTCGGATAACCAGTCCATGCCGACAACGACATCGAAACTACTAAGGGTAAAAGGAATAAGGTCGATATCAAAGACATGACCTGACAGTTTTAACTTACATCCCGCAAGTACATGAGTCGTTACTATAGTCTTACCTTCAGCTAATTCAACAGGAAACTTAGCATCTAACGGAATTGGAGTTACGTCTAAGAGTTTACTAAAGGCTTTCGACACAAAACTCATATCAGCTCCAGTGTCAAACAATACAGAAGCAAAACAATCGTTTACAGGGAACTTACCAGTCACCACGTGCGGATCATTGCGGGCTTGACCCGACACAATCACAAACGCTCTTCCCTTGCCATTGCTTCCACCACTACTGCCACTTCCATTACCTCCATTGTTGTCATTTTGTTTCAGCTTGGGGCAATCTTTTCTGAAATGACCTTCCTGCCCACATTCAAAGCATCCTTTCGTCGTCATAGGTGCCTTAGGAGCACCCTTTGCCGCAAGGTCTCCTCTACATTCTTTCGCTTGGTGACCCATCTTTCCGCATCTCTGACACTTGGCACGGTCACACTGGCCAACATGATGATAGTTGCACCTGTTGCACTTTGGATATTTCCCAGCATATCCGCTCGAAACCTGCCCGCTACCGTTGTTGTTATTGTGATTCTGAGTGTTAAAGCTCCGAGTGAATTCGGGCTTACGGTAGTGTTGTTGCGGTGGGAGGTTCGAGGATGAAGATCTGGTGTTGTCAAACTTCCTCTTCCCACTGTTCGGGTTGCTGTTGCTGTTATTGTCGTTACTCTGGTTGTCACGGGATTTAACGCTCGAACCCCTAAGTGGTAACGCACCTTGGGTCACAGCCTGATCCGTCAGTTTGTGAGCTAAACGGATCGCTTGTTGGATCGTGGCTGGTCTGGAAGAAGTCACCATGCCCTGAATCTGCGGTGCTAATCCATCAATGTACATTTCTATCCTCTTGCTCGGCGGATCCACCATCCGCGGACACATCACAGCCAACTCGTGCGAACGGGTAGTGTAGGCTTCGATTTCCGAACCCACCATCTTCAGTGACCAAAATTCCGACTCTAACTTCGAAATCTCCTCTCTCGGACAGTACTCCTCTCGCATCATATTTTTGAACTCCTCCCAGTTCATCGCATTTGCCAGTTCCAATCCAAGGATCTGGAAGTTCGAATTCCACCAAGTGAGGGCGGAATCCTCAAGTGTCCCAGCAGCGAATTTGACCCTACTGGCAGGGGGACAATTACACATCTCAAAGGCCGACTCGGCCTTCTCAGCCCAACGCAGGAAGCCTATAGCTCCCTCAGTGCCCTTAAACGTACTGGTTTGCAGTCAAGGTAGTTCTTGAAGGTACACGTTCCACTCGGACCTCCAGCCTGATTCTGAACGTGTGCGGCTAAAGCGGCCGCAACATGGTCGCTCAGCAGAGTTTGGAGTTCAGCTGCAGTCAAGCTGATGTTACCACGTCCTCGTCCAGCGTTTCTTCCAGCCATTTCCTAGAATCACCGTATAAAATGTTAGACATGAATTTTTCTTTCATATATAACACACCATACATGTAATAAAAAAGATAGGTAAGAAAGAAATAAGAAACAACATCACATCACAACCACATATTAGTCTAAATAAAAATTCATGATTAAAACCATTGTATTCGCTACAAAGTATTTCCAATCAATCCTTAAAAATCATAGAAAAATAATAGTTCGGATGGAGACAACCCCTCCATCTAAGTGTCATCATTACTAGATGTTCATCTGAGGACACCTCTGAGTGTGCCTCCTCCTCAGCCGGTTCTTCCTCCGGTTCTTCTTCGGGTTCCTCCTCGGGATCTTCCTCAGGCTCCTCTTCGGGATCTTCTTCAGGTTCGGCCTCAGGCCCCGCCTCAGGCTCGGCCTCAGGCTCTGCCTCAGGTTCGGCTGTGTTCTGAGCAAGTTGCATTTGCAAGACATCGCAACGCTCCAACGCTATCTCAGTTCGGGTCCTTGCTTCTTGGAGTTGCTCTTTCAAGTCTATCATCTCAGCTTGCATCTTCATCATAACTTTCATCTGTTGATCACTAGTCTCTTGCATTTCCTTCATTGCCGCTGCCATGCGGGCAATCTCCTCCTTAGTCTCGGTTCCGTCTTTTAACATTCTGGAAACGTTCTCCCTCGTATAGCGCATGTAACCCACGTCACGCTCCAAGTATGAAACAACAGCTGCGAGAACTCTTTCTACAGGTTCGGTTATGGGTGGTAGGGTGTTGGGATAAGCAGGGTGGTTCGGGTGAGGCAACGGGGGAACTTGTTCGCTATAGACCATACGTCTGATCATGTTAGGGTACCAATCCCTGCTAACGTTGTTTTCGTAAATGCCTCCGGATAGGCGGTACCTCTTCGGTGTGGGAGCTTTGAGTTCCGGGACTACTCGGGGTGGCGAGGCGGTAGGTAACTGCGGTTCCTTCCCGTGAGCATGCGTCATCGAATCGGATGATGATGAGAGTGGCGTCGACATTCCTACAGGTAAGCCGTGTATGCGCGGGCGTATGAGTGAAAGAGGTAAAGAGATAAGATTACAAGACTACACAAACCTATGCAGTGCGTATCATTATAACTAATGGGTCGTCGCGGTTATAGTCTAGTATGCATGCAGCTTCTAGTTCGCTATAACCAATGGATCTGATACCAATCTGTCACACCCTCAAAATCCACTAACGGAGTTTTACCGTCAGAGGGTGTGAACTGGCAGGATCGGAATCATCAGTTACAATCAAACCATAAAATAAAGTTTCAAAACCATGAAAACGTTTACGAGTAATTAAATTCGGAAGCGTAAAAACCTTTAATCAAAAGTTGCGTCACGCAGGACGACTTAAAACCAAAGATAATCGTTAAAAATAAGTTTGCAGGACAAAAGCGTTTTCAATCAATGCATGTTCCTAAACCGCGCGCCCGCCTCGGCTACCTGAGAATAACATACTAAAAGTGTCAACACAAGGTTGGTGAGTTCACAAGTTATATAAAATAAATCGTTTAGCGTTTGTGTTCAGCGTTTTACGTTAAGCGTTTTGCGTAACCACGTTACGGCGTTTTGCGTTAAGCGTTTTGCGTAACCATGTTACGGCGTTTTGCGTTAAGCGTTTTGCGTTACCAGATAGTGTTATGTCAAATTATATATCGATAGGTAGCTAGTCTATACAACAAGTATTACTAAGTGTTCGACACCGAAGCTGACTCGTTTAGTAAGTGCCTTGTCACCAGGTCCTCCAGACCATGGTACGTGTTAGCCAAAATTACACCCGCTCGACCTCCAGTCGAGTTTAGAGTTGGGTGGGGTTTGTCAAACCCAGTAGTACTACTCAACAGTGACTCGCTATTCTAAATATTAACCGGTTCGATGTGTAGGACTTCAAATGTTTCGTTTGCCACTTAGCCTTTACAAGTGATATATAATTTATAACAAAATCTTAAATGCGTTGTGGAGTATGTTATCTCCCCCAAGTGAAAAACGTTTGAAAACAGTTTAAAGAGGGGAAAGAGAAACTCACTGTTTGCGAAGAATTTCCCAAAATAAATCACCAAGATGCGCGTCACCGAAAAACTCTCTCTAGCGTTCTAAAACAACAAAGAGATTTTTCTAAGTGTCGGAATATTATCGAGTCTCTAGACCCGGCACATAATACATACGCACATAACATGTTTCGTGTTTCGTTCGTGAATCGTGTGTGACTTTAACAAGTGTTTTTGTGACACGTCACATGTGTAAGCAACCATATACGTGTCATGTATTCATAACGTACATTACTAGCAATTCTTCCCCGTAAGGGCATTTTGGTCAACAATTAACAATCAACTAGCCATTATTCCCCATAAGGGCATTTTGGTCAAATTATGACAATCAATTAGCAGTTATTCCCCGCAAGGGCATTTTAGTCAAAACACGACAATTATCTTACAATCATTCCCCTCAAGGGCAATTTGGTCAAAACACGATAATAAATTAGCAAGTATCATATTTCATGCATTTTCACAAAACTCAGCAGCTAGTTTCACCGAGACAGAAATCCTAATAGAAAGATTGTACTACTTCACCGATCATAGCATCTCAATTAATTTACCAAAAATCATCACATAAGCACATACGTCTTAGGTTTCCAGAACATATTTTATTACATTTTTATTCCTCATAGTTTTCTCACAATCATCAAATCATTACAGCAAACTCATAACAGTCAAATTCATGCGCAACAGAATGTTATTTGCAATTCCCGTTCAACGAAAAATCCAATAAATGCAAGACCACTTGGGTTAGGTTCCTAACTCAATGAGTCAACTTCCAGAAGTGGAACCAACCCAATTGGTCTCGTAGTTCATGAGATATAACATTTACAACATAACCTAACAGCAGGTCTAACAGCTCAGCTTTGCACAACATTTTTGTAAAATCATAAAAGTTAACTTCTACTTGTCCAAAAATTACAAGTTTATATTCTTTAGAAACCAGACTCAGCCTAGTTTACTGTAGTACCAACAATCTCAACCAATTTTCATGTTTACACTTCGTTACAGTCACTTAAACATCAAATACACATTCTGTCCAGAAACTGTTTGCATCCAAACTCAACATAATAACAACCTATGAACTATCATGCATTCATATGACCCTCTAGACTCCATAAACACCATCCATGCACATCAATTACATATTACATACTTGATTAGGGTTTGTGTTTGAACTCAAATCAAAGACACAACAATCATAATGCAACAAGATTCAATCTAGTTATCAAATCATCATCCAAATACAACAATCATATTAACTATATGCACTCATGAAATCGGCCAGCTAGGGTTTGTTATTAACCCAACAAACATCAAAATAAATCAACAAGAAAGTAAAGGATGATCAATTATACCTTCCTAGCACCTAGTTCTTCAATCAAACACTTGATTTGAGGGTTGAATGTGTATGTAGAGTGGACGGCAGCCAAGGAGAGGGGGGGGGGTGGGGTTCCGATCGGGTTAGGGTTAATAATAATAATAATAGTTAGGTTTAAGTTAATGATATATTTATAGACATACAAGTTACAATCAAGTCCCTCCACTTTCAATTGTTGTTTTTCTAACTTAACCAACTAGTTTATGTCTTGAGTTAACGTTTTATACTATGTTATCACATAACACATAAGTCTAACACATAATTATCACATAATTATTGTTTTGACGTTTTTCGTTTATTCATCAATCGTTTGCGTCAACTCGTTTGCGTTTCGGTGCAAATCCTGAAAGACTACACATGTAGTAAGTGTTAAGCGTCATTTAAACCCTAGTTTAAATGTAATGAAGTGTGTGTTATAGATTCAATGATCTTAAGTTTGAATTGACGGAGTTGAGTTAACGGAGTTAACCTGAAATTGACGATTGTCACAGATTGACAAAGAATTCAAGCCCCAAATTGGGAGAAATTTAGAAGTCTGCATGGATGACTTGGTGACCAAAAGCGATGCAGAAGAAACAATGCTGAAAGACATTGAAGAAACCTTTAGAGCGCTGCGCCAAATCAGCATGAAACTTAACCCTATCAAAATGTTCCTTTGGGATGGAGGAAGGAAAATCCCTAGGAGTGATCGTGACCAACGGAGGCTTCAAAGCTAACCTCGAAAAAGTGGAGGCGGGTAGTAAAAATGCCTTCTCCAAAAACCATCAAGCAAGTGCAAACACTTAATGGCTGATTGGTCGCGCTCAACAGATTCTTGTCAAGTCATGCTGAAAAATCCGTTCCATTTGTCTCAACCCTAAGGAACTGTCTCAAAAGTCTCAGTTTCGATGGACAGCAGAAGCAGAAACGGCGTTCCAGGAGATCAAATCGCGCTTAGCAGAGTTACCAACGTTAACGGCACCGCGAGCCAGAGAGCCGCTCATAATATACTTAGCGGCTTCAGAAAGAGCAGTTGGCGCGATTATGATGGTTGAAAGGGATGGTGTTCAAACACCCATCTACTATGGAAGTCGCACTCTGGCAGACGCAGAAACAAGATACTCCACCTTAGAGATGTTGGTTTTGTCATTAGTACAGACAGCGCGCCGCCTCAGGAGATACTTCCAAGGGCACCCAGTAAGCGTCCTCACAAACTATCGCCTGCAGAATGTACTTGCCAAACCAGAACTATCTGGCAGATTAGCAAAATGAGCGATAGAATTGGGAGAATACGCCATTGAATACAAGCCCAGACCAGCAATCAAAGGTCAAGTATTGGCTGATTTCATAGCAGAAGTACCCCAAGGAAAAAAAGAAGAGTGCCAAAAGGAAATGGAAACCCCAGCGGAACAAAATAAAGAGCAAACATGGAAGTTGTTCACCGATGGGGTATCCAATGATGAAGGCGCATGCGCAGGCTTGAAGATCACCAACCCGGATGGACAAGAATTCACGTATGCAATACAGTTGGAGTTCAAGAGCACGAATAACGAAGCTGAGTATGAAGCATTACTGGCGGGGTTAAGAATCACCAAAAAGTTGGGGGCAAAACATTTAGAAGCGCATGTCGATTCAATGTTGGTAGCAAACCAGATTGGAGGGCCGTATGATGCAAAGGACGACAAGATGGCATCGTACTTGGCGCAGACTAAGGCGCTAATGACACCCTTCGTCACATGCAAAGTTAAACATGTGAAACGAGGTGAAAATAAACAGACAGACGCTCTCAGCAAGTTGGCGTCCGTTAGTTTTGAACATCTTGCCAAAGACATCCGCGTTGAAGTACTGACACATCCCTCCACCACCGTAAGAGAAGTCCGCGTATGCTCCGCGAGCGCACCCACCTGGATGACCCCGATCATCAATTACTTGTCGACAAGCATTTTGCCAGACAGAAATATTGGAGCCAGGAAAATCCGTCACAAAGCGCTAAATTACACATTACAATACGGCGTTTTATACAGACGATCTTACTTGGGACCACTCTTCCGATGCGTATAACCACAGGATGCGAATTATTTGTTGAGAGAAATACATGAAGGAATCTGTGGAGTTCACGCAGGTCCAAGAATGGTGGTCGCAAAAATTATGAACACGGGGTACTATTGGCCAGGTATGCGTGTCGACGCGGAGTCGAGGAGAAAGAACTACGACGGTGCAGCGCATGCCAGCGCCACACACCAAACACTCTACGCCCCAAGAATGCAATGATACCGGTTACGTCATCCTGACCGTTCCAGAAATGGGCAATTGATATAACAGGATCATTCTCTGAAGCGCTGGAGCAAGTGAAATTCCTGATCGTGGCGATTGACTACTTCACCAAGTGGATCGTGCCGATGAATTTGGTTAGCGATAACGGAACACAGTTCACGGACCAACGCATCAGGGAATGGTTCAGAAAGTTAAGCATAACTCAAACGTTCACTTCTGTTGCCCATTCACAAAGAAATGGAGAAATGTAGCGCACCAATCAAACCGTCCCCAAGCAACACACCAAATAAAAAGCTGGTTATTATTATTTTTGAATTAATTTAGTTTTGGACACCATTCTACTTGAAAGATAACACTTTTGATTTTGGACATATATACGTACGAGGCTACAGCCGTCTCCATCCGTCTCTTTCTTGTCAAATTGTGTGCAGTCACATATATTAATATTATTGTTATATGATATTATACACATACGTATACGCAACAACAGTCCTTGATATTCTCTTTCAGTCTGCAACAGGCTTTTCCTCTCTCTCTCTCTCTCTCTCTCTCTCTTAGCCCCTTCTTGCATTAAAACATTTTACAGAGACTAAAGCCCAGGTTTTTATTATATGAAGATCTAAAACTCTTGTTTTTTCTTGATCTGGACATAATGTCTCAGGCTAACTGGGAGGCTGATAAAATGTAAGTCCTTTTTCTTTCTTCTTCTTTAAATCTTGTAAAAATCAGAAATTTATTTTATTTGCTAGATTTGGGATGTGGGCATCTTTCATTTTTGTTGATTTTGTTCTTTTTCTGAATCTTTTTGAATTTTTTTGTTCTCTTTCTTTTGCCTCTTTTTTTGTTCTAGGGTTTATGTATCTATCTGCTTTTCTGTTTCTTTTCTATAAAATTAAAGTTGTTTTATTTTAGTAAATTGTGTTTACTTGGTAGATTCACTATTGCTGCATTTTGAAGGAAAACAAATGGTTAGAAAATGGATTTTTAATCTAGATTTTAAAATGTTTCAAAGCCGTGTCATGATTGTTCTTTATTTTTTTTTCATAAAATGTTTAATCTATGCTCATTTGGTGTTTAAATTTGTTGTTTTTGGTTTGATTAACAGGTTAGATGTTTATATACATGATTATTTGGTAAAGAGGGATTTGAAAGCTTCTGCTCAGTCTTTTCAAGCTGAAGGGAAAGTCTCATCTGATCCTGTTGGTAAGAATTAACTTTGCAAAGATTATTTCTCTAAAAAAGGGACAATTTTTATTTTAGTTCATATAGTTTAGATAATATAAAATGCATATAGTTTTAGGCAGTTATAAGAGTTCTTTGCAAGCTGCTAAGATTCTTTTTTTTTTAAAGAACAGGTTTTCTTTTGGTTCAGATAGTTTTCAGATTATAGCATATAGTTTTCGGTAGCTATAAATATTCTTTGCAAACATGGTTTTTGAAAAGTAACAACTTTTATTTCAGATCATATAGTTTTTAGATTATATAAAATGTATTTAGTGTTCGGTAGCGATAAGAATTCGTTGCAAAGTTCTTTTTTCCTTTAAAAGAAAGAACTTTCTTGACAGCTCATATAGTTTTTAGATTATATAGTTTCCGGAAGAGATAAGAATTTTTGCAAAGATTCTTTCTTGATAAAGGAACATTTTTTTAATTTTAATTCATATAGTTTTAGCTATGTAAAATATATATAGTTTTCGCCAGCAATAAGAATTCTTTGCAAGACAGAACTTTATTTTTTAGTTCATTTAGTTTTTAGATTGTGTAAATATAATAAAGTAATTTATAATTCTTTGGCAGCAATTGACGCCCCGGGTGGCTTTCTGTTCGAATGGTGGTCCGTGTTTTGGGATATTTTTATTGCAAGGACTAATGAGAAGCACTCAGAAGTTGCAGCTTCCTATATTGAAGTTGGTTTAATATCTCATAATTTTATTATCACAACATGCACTACTTGTTCTAACACACTCTGTTTCCTTAATTCCAGACACAATTGATCAAAGCAAGGGAACAACAACAGCAGCAGCAACAACAACCTCAGCAACCACCTAATCCACAACAGCAGCAGCAGCAGCAGATGCAAATGCAACAACTGATGTTGCAACGTCAGGCTCAACAAGCACAACAACAGCAGCAACAGCAACAACAGCAACAACAGCAAGCGCAACATCAGCAACAGCAGCAGCAACAACAGAGAAGAGATGGGGCCCACTTACTCAATGGAACTTCAAATGGACTTGTTGGAAATGAGCCTCTAATGAGACAAAATCCCGGGACCGCTAATGCCATGGCTACTAAGATGTATGAGGAGAATTTGAAAGTGCCACTTTCAAGGGATGCGTTAGATGATGCAGCCATCAAGGTACATCTTTTTTTCATTTTTTTTTATTTCTTTTGGTTTTATGTTTGGGCAAATATAAAGAAAACCAACATACTTTCTGTTTTTTTGTCACAAAATCAACAATTTTTTCTACATCTATGTCCTTCCTACATGTTAAATTTGAACAAAAGTATGAATTTATTTTAAAACAACTTGAAACCTGTGCATCCGATTGTTTTGCTTACTTGTTTATATTTCTCTCACGTGAGTTATATTTTTTCCCCGGTTGTTTGTTAAAACAATTTGAACATACTGGTTCATGTTAAAAAATCAGTTCAAATTTAACATGTAGAGGGACTTTAATGTGCAAAAAATTGTTAAGAGTGACCTTTGTAAGTAAGAAAGTATATTAGCTTTTAATGATGTTTGCCCTTTATGTTTTTTGTGCGGTCAAATGGTTGACCTCAGCTGCGAGGAATATCTGATTCTTGCTTTCTTTTTTCTATCGTTTAGCAAAGATACGGGGAAAATGTTGGCCAACTTTTGGATCCAAAACACGCATCCATTTTGAAATCTGCTGCAACTGGGCAACCTTCAGGGTAATGTTGTGTTCTATTGTTTTAAAAGAAAGAAATACATCCAAAAAAGACTTAATGTTTGTATTTTTACAGACAAGTGTTGCATGGTACATCTGGCAATATGTCTCCTCAAGTTCAAGGTCAGCATCAGCAACTTCCAGGATCTGCATCGGTGAGTACTGGTACACCTCTGTATAGATACCGAATTTAGCGGTCAATATGTATTATTTTGTAATTACATTACATATAAGCACAAGGATTGACAATTATTCCTCAAGTTTCTGTGAGATTTGTTATCTCATTTTTGCATTAATTTTTGTGAAATAGGAGATGAAGATGGATATGAATCCAATGCTGAATCCTCGAGCTGCGGGACCTGAAGGGTCATTGATGGGAGTTCCTGGTAATGTTGGTTTAGTCCATTAAACTGTATCTGTAACGTGTCGTTTTGTTGTGAACTTGATTTTAGTGTTTCCATAGTTTACAATAAAAAAAAAAATTCAAAGTGACCCGTTGAAAAATATTGAACCTTTAGATCCGATTACACATAAATTTTTTCAATTATGATTCATTTTTTTTGTTAGTTTTCTAAGAAAACAATCATGTTTGGGAATTATGGGCTCTCAAACAGAATCACAAGTTTACAAATTGATTTAACCAAGTTTACTTTCACAGGATCAAATCAAGGAGGTAACAATTTGACATTGAAAGGATGGCCTCTCACAGTGAGTTCATGAATGATTTTTTACACTTTTAAGTGTAAATCTAATATGATTCAAAAAGTTCGGTACTTTGGTTATTTTCTAACTTTTACAAAATCTTGATTTGGGTTGAACAGGGTTTGGATCAGCTGCGGTCTGGTCTACTACAGCAGCAGAAGTCATACATGCAGGGTTCCCAGCCGCTACATCAGCTGCAAATGCTCACACCTCAGCATCAACACCAACTTTTATTAGCTCAACAAAGCATGACATCACAGTCTGCTAATGATGAAAGCAGAAGGCTCAGAATGCTTCTTAATAACCGAAGCATGAGCATGGGTAAAGACGGTCTTTCTAATTCTGTTGGTGATGTTCCAAATCTTGGTTCATCTATGCCTGTTATTCCTCGTGGTGATCCAGATATGTTACTCAAGGTACGTTCTTTTTTTTTCATATTAATAGTGTTTTATCATTTGACAAGTTATCATATTAATAGTTTTCTTTTTTCATATTGATAGTGATTTATCATGCTTATAAATAGTTATATCTCTTGTAACTTTGTAAGCAAACTGAACTACCTTTTTTGTAGTTAAAAATGGCTCAGCTGCACCAGCAACAACAGCAGCAGCAAAATAATAATCCACAGCAGCAGCCACATCTTCAGCACTCACTTTCCGCTCCGTTAATTCAAAATTCAAATCTCAATATCCAGCAAGACAAAATGCTGGGAACAAATAATGTAACTGCAGACGGGAGCATGTCAAATTCCTTTAGAGGAAACGACCAGGTACTTCTGCCCCTTTTTAGGGGTGTTCATTGACTCGAATTCGGGTTATTCGAATTTGAAAATATTAAAACAGAAACTGAATTAAGTTTGTCTAAAATTCGAATAAACCGAATTAGGGAAAAATAATCAAAACTATTAAAGTATATTTCTAAACTAATATCTAACTCATACATAATACTTCAGTTGGTATCTGGATTTAGAAGGTTTTAATCCCAACTAGTTGCAAAATCAACATCAACAACATAACAAAAATAAGTCAAAATGTCCAAGCCATAAGGATAAACAATAGTTGCCAAAAGGATTCATATTCGGGTTATTTGTTAACCGTAAAATAAGTAATGTAAAGACCTGGCTCATATTTTTATCCCAAAAAAAATTTGAAGCCCACTGTATATATATAAATAAAATACAAATAAAATACAAAGAATATAGATATAAATCTTATTTGGGTTATTTTAATCGAATTGAATTGTGATATATATATCCAAATTTGATTCACATCCAAATAATAATTTTGAATTGAATCAGGATTTGACACGAACACTTCGAAAGGCGAATTCGGTTTGAATCAAATTTTAAGTTATTCGAGTCTGCTTCGGATAATGAGCTTTAGGGGGTGTTTGGCATGCATCCAAACACCCCCTAAAGATTTAAAAGAAGAGGAGAAATAAGACATTTTTTATTTAAAAAAAACAGAATGGACGAAAGAGAAAGCAGCCAGTGTCATCTTCTGGACCGGCCAACAGTTCAGGAACAGGGAACACCGCGGGGCCCTCACCAAGTTCAGCACCTTCAACACCATCAACTCACACACCTGGTGATGTCATCTCAATGCCTGCACTTCCACATAATGCCACTTCTTCCAAGCCTCTAATGATGTTCGGGAACGATGGTCCCGTGACTCTTACTTCCCCATCAAATCAATTGGTGTGTGTCAAGTTATTCAAAAGCGGTTAAGTTTAGTTTGTATTTTTCTCTTATTGGTGACTATGATATTCTGCAGTGGGATGATAAAGACATTGTGCAGGCTGATATGGATCATTTTGTTGAGGACGGATCACTTGATGATAATGTGGAGTCTTTTTTAGATGATAATGATCCCAGAGATGCAGTTGGTCGTTGTATGGATGTAAGCAAAGGTGAGTCAAACCTCTAAAAACATACCCCTGCTTTAAATATGTCACTTGTGTAGGTTGCAAAATGGGTTAAGTCGGGTCGGGTTGACTTGCTAATACGTTTTGCATAATTTTGTTTCGATTTATGATGTCCAAAACCACCTGCTTCAAATATGTCACTTGTTTCGATTTATGAATGATGTCCAAAACCACCTGCTTCAAAGGTGAGTCAAACTTCTAAAAATATACCCCTGCTTCAAATATGTCAAATATGTCACTTGTTTAGGTTGCAAAATGAGTTAAGTCGGGTCGGGTTGACTTGCTAACACGTTTTGCATAATTTTGTTTTGATTTATGAATGATGTCCAAAACCACCTGATCTTTCAAACTTATTGTGGTGTAAATGAGCCAAGCAGCTCGTGAGCTGCTCGAGGTTGGCTTGCTAAAACTCGAAGCGACTAAGCTCGAGCTTTTATTGTGGCTCATTTAATAAACAAGCTTCACATATCGAGCTCGATCCGGCTTACGAACCTTTTATTTATATAATTTTAATTTAATACATTAAATATATATTATGTAATTTGTTATTTTAGTATATTATATATACAATTAGAGTGTAATTGCACTTTTGTTTTTTATGTTTCAAGCAAATTCCAGGCTCCTTTGACTAACGTACTTATATGCCGCTTCCTTTACTTTTTACTTTTTTAATTAGGCCCTGCCCTTTTTAATCAAATTTGAGGGACTAAAGTCTTTTTCTTTTTGCACTTTTTTCTCTCTATCGATCATACACTTGATTACCAAATTGATATGTAACAAATGGTATCAGAGCTTCCGATCCTTGGAAGTTCTTGATAACAAACCCTAATTCACCGTAATCCGTTAAATTCATTCGATTCGTTCTTTTTTCGTTTCAGTTTCTTGAAATTCATCAATCGTTTCGTTTGATCAATTCTCCAATTCCTCCAACTATGGCCACTCGTATTCAGTCGATAAAACGACTTTGTAACATGAAGGAATCTGTTAGGGTTTAGAAATTAAGCAGACGATTTATTGAATTGAAACAAAGGGCCTGATTCGAGAGGGCTAGTCTTCAGTACAACATTCAAAAACACAAATTACTTGAACAAGAACAACAAAAGAAACTACGCCTGCTATTAATCTGACAACTCAAGTTAACTGCTCCTGGAATAATGGGTCATAACCGCTCCGCTACATTCAATTTTCCCGCTGTTGTTTTGTTGACCCAATGGGTCTATCCATAACCCAAAGATGCTATTAAATTGGACCCGATCAGATGCTTTGACCTGGTTCTTTTTCCTTTTGTACATCTTCAGGGGTTGGTGTGTATCATTAGTTCCCCCGCGGTAAAACGCCTTGTCCTCAAGGCGAAAAGAAGGAAATTGTTCAGCTAGTAAATCGTACGTCTCCCAAGTAGCTTCTTCGAGAGGTCGTTGATGCCAAGATACTAATAATTCCAAAACCGGATGACCTGCTTCAGTAACCCAACGATGATCAATAATAGAAGCAGGTTGGATATCAATTTCCCAATCCTTTGTAATAGGTACGGGAGCTATTGAATCCGGAGAAAAAGAACCGTGGGCAGGTTTAAGCATAGAAACATGAAACACTCGATGAATCTTGGCATCACTCGGTAATTCGAGCTCATAGGCCACAGGTCCAATGGCAAGCTTGACACGGTAAGGTCCAAAAAATCGAAGAGAAAGCTTCTCATAACGACGTTTAGCTAGGCTCTTCTGTCGGTAAGGTTGAATTTTCAGGAACACGTAGTCCCCAACCTGAAAAGTCAACTCTCGGCGTTTCGAATTAGCTTGATTACGCATGCGATCTTGAGCTTTATAGTAAGATTGAGACGAAGAAGTTTTAACATATCGTCACAGTCGATCAGTTGTTCCAGCTCAGTGTTTTTTGTTTCACATGTAACATATGGCAAAAGAGAGGGAGGCTCTCTGCCACACACAACCGAAAATGGGGTGGTGCCCGTGGAAGAGTGATACCCGGTATTATAAGAATATTTTGCCCATGCTAAATAAGAGCTCCATTTGGTTGGTTGTTCATGAGCAAAACAACGTAAGTAGGCTTCTAGACATCGGTTACGAACTTCGGTTTGTCCATCCGTTTGAGGGTGGTAGCTGGTACTTAATTGCAGCTTGGTTTTGCTCAGACGGAATAGTTCCTGCCAAAAGGTACTAAGAAAAATAACATCCCTGTCAGAGACAATGGAACGAGGAAAACCGTGTAGACGGACAATTTCTTTACAAAATAACGCAGCTACACTCTTAGCAGTAAAGGGGTGAGATAAACACAGGAAGTGGGCATATTTACTTAGGCGATCCACCACCACTAAAATGGTATCAAACCTGTTCGAGCTAGGGAGGCCTACAATGAAATCCATTGATATATCTTCCCATATTTGAGCCAGAATTGGTAAAGGTTGAAGCAAGCCAGCTGGTGATAATGTTTGGTATTTCTGTTGTTGGCAGATCAAACATTGTTGAACAAATTCCCTGATCTCCTGCTTCATTTTCGGCCAATAGTATTGAATGGACAAGCGTTTAAACGTCTTTAGAAAACCACCGTGCCCACCCGCTGGAGTGTTGTGAGACTCGTGAAGCAGCTTGAGTTTGAGGTTGGACATATCAAGGATGACCATTCTGCCCTTGTAAAATAAGAGCTGGTCTTTCAAAGAAAACTCGGGAACAGATGACGGATCAGAGTGTAGTTGTTGGATGATATTTGCTGTGTAGGGATCCTGCTGGAGTCCCACTTTGATGTCGGTAGCTTCAACACAATAAGGAACAGATAGAGTCAGCAACGCACCTGAATGGGGTTTCCGTGAGAGTGCATCCGCCCCTCGATTCTCTTTCCCAGCCCTATGGCTTATGGAAAAATCATAAGGCATGAGTTTGAGTAATAGTCGTTGCTGTTCGGTTGTAGTAATGCGCTGTTCCAACAAGAATTTCAAGGTATAATGATCAGTACGAATGAGAAAGTGGCGTCCCAATAAATAATGGTTCCATTTTTGAACGGCTAGAACCAAGGCTAATAATTCACGATCGTACGTGGATTTGATCCGATTGGAGGGAGAAAACCCTTTACTAAAATAGGCAATAGGATGGTCTTCTTGAGACAAAATAGCTCCGACTCCTGCTGATGAAGCATCGCACTCAACAACAAATGTCTTTGAAAATCCGGTAACCGGAGAACAGGAGCCAAAAGTAATTTTTGTTTCAACGTATTGAACGCGATTAACGCCTCCTCAGACCACACAAACCCATCCTTCTTTGTAAGGGCTGTTAGGGGACGTGCAATCAGCCCATAATTTCGAATGAACCTCCTGTAGTACCCTGTAAGACCAAGAAAACCCCGAACTTCTTTCACATTAGATGGGATAGGCCATGACTGGACAGCCGAAACCTTCTCCTGTTCAACATGTACACCTTCTGCATTTGGAAAACTTGGCAAAGAACTGACCATCATATAATAACTTCAGGGTTTGTTCCAGATGGGATAAATGTTGCTCCATATCAGGGCTGTATACGAGTATGTCGTCAAAGAACACTAAAATAAAACGACGTAAATAGGGACGAAATAAGTCGTTCATGATTGCCTGAAATGTAGAGGGGCATTTGATAAACCAAAAGGCATAACCTTGAACTCATAATGTCCCGACTGAGTTCGAAAGGCTGTTTTTGGTATATCTGGATCATGTACCCTGACCTGATAATATCCCGAACGTAAATCCAACTTTGAAAATACTGTGAAAATACTGTCGCTCCATACAGCTCGTCCAATAACTCATCAATATTTGGGATGGGGTACTTGTTTGCTATAGTTATCTTGTTGAGAGCACGGTAATCCACACACATTCTCCAAGAATGATCTTTCTTCTTTACCAGTAGAATCGGGATGGAAAAAAGGGCTATTGCTCGGTCGAATAAAACCTGCCTTTAACATTTCTTCTACCTGTCTTTCTATTTCAGCCTTCTGAGAATGAGGGTATCGGTATGGGCATATGTTGGGTGGTGTCGAGTTTGGAAATAAGGGAATAGAATGGTTTTGTGAGCGATTAGGAGGAAGGTTTTTGGGTTCTTCAAAGATAGTATTATAACGATCGACAATGGGTTGTAACAGGGATGGTATATTGGGATTGGTGTTCGGTTCAACAGCCAAATGCTGGAAACTGGATGATTTTTGGGGTCTAGTCGATATACCTTGCAACTTGTAACGATTACCATCTACGTTAAAAATCATGAACATTTCCCTCCAGTTTGCTTGAACTGTATTTAATGTAGCCAACCATTGAACTCCCAATACCAAATCAGCCCCACCAATTGAAAATGGATAAAACTCTTGAACAACTTTGAGTTCGTTTATTTGAAGTGTAAGATTTTTGCAAATGTGGTTACACTTAATTACATCCCCATTCCCTATTTGAACACCGAATGGTGGTATTGCTTGAGTAGTTAATTTCAATTCATCTACCAATACATCCGAGATAAAATTGTGTGTGGATCCCCCATCAACTAAAATAAGTACCTCAGTGGAATGAAGCATACCTTGAACCTTCATAGTTGTGGGGTGAGGTTTAACCGAGAATAGCATGTAAACTGATCTCGGCAACATCGTTAGGATCCTCCTCTATAATGCCGACTTCATTGTTTGATTGTTCAACGAAGTCTTCATCTACTTCTAACACTTTTAAGAGTACCCGCTTTACATCGATGGCTCGGTCCATATTTGTCCCCACACCGGTAACACTCCCCGCGGAGGTAACGGGACTGTCTTTCTGTATCTGAAAGCCGAAGTGCTGGTTTGGGATTGCTGTTGGAATGGGCTGTTACATAATTTGAAGTTTTGGACTCAAGTTGGGCTGGTTTTGAATGAGTTGTCCAGGTTCCCCCCCTCCCCGGAACGGGTATGGTTAAGTTTTGACTCGAATTCAAGGGCGATGCTCACAGCCTTGTAAACGGTTCTTGGTTTCTGTATTCTCACATCAGCTTTTAATTCTTCTTTGAGACCATTGAGAAACATCCCTAGGAGGCAGTGCTCAGGCCAGTTAGAAACCCGAGAAGAACGTTTAGCGAATTCTTGTCGGTATTCTTGTACTGTTCCTGTTTGTTTTATACTGCATAAATGCTCATTTGGAACTGGAACTCAGTAGGCACGAAATTTTTTTGTAGGGCATGAACTAGTTCCTCCCAAAATTCAACCATCTAGTCAGCGGACAACCAAGAATAAAAATCCAATGCATCTCCTTCTAAATGCATCGATGCAACATCTACCTTTTCATCCTCTGGTATGTTGTAATAACGTAAGTATTTCTCAGCTTTGAGAATCCAACCTCGAGGATCGCCCTCACTAAAAGTTGGAAAATCAATTTTATTATAGGGACGATACCTGTGATGATGCCCAGATGATTCTCCCATAGTCACATAGTTCGCAGTACGCTCCGGTACGGGAACGTGGTACGGGATCGCAATTCGCTAGGTCTCCAAAATTCGGTACGAGATGGGGTAGGCTCATTTCGGATCGCTCCGGTACGATGTACCATGTAATGTGGTACAATGTGCCATTTAACACTTTTTTCTAACATAAGCTAATTAAAATTTAACTTTAAAAAAACTTTGTTTATAATTTAATGTATAATTAATAATTATCTACACATTTAAAGATAAACTTAAAAAAACTAAAACTTTAAGGATGAAAACTGTAATTTCAAATGCTTAGGTTTAACCTAGTTTCTAAATCACCGTCTTTCTCTTTCTCCATTTCCGTCAGCCTCCATTGTCCATTCTTCTTCACAGCCTCCTTAATCAACAAAATCCTGGTACTTTATCACACATTTTGGTCGGATCTTCATCACTCGTATCCTAGTAAGCCTTTATCTACATCTCTCTATCTTCGATTTGACACAAAATCACTCGATTTGCGCCTGAGATTGAATTGGTTTTCTGGAACGCCATTTTTTTTTTCAGAATCGCGATCCAGGGCGAACCTAGAACGCTTCCGTACCGCGAATTGGTACGGGCGATCTGGATCGTAAATCGTGGCATGTTCAGCGATCCTTGTGACTATGGATTCTCCTTCTTCATACCTCCCGGAACCACCACTCGACTTGTCTCTGTTGTTTGATTGTGATTTTAGGGCTGCTACATCCTTTTTAAAACTGTCTAACGTCTCTAATTTTGAGGCTATAGCGGCTAATTGGGCTGCAACTGAATCTGGTGGGTTTCCGTCACTTGAAGCACCCCGAGTTTGAGCCATGTTGTCGATTTCCCGGCAATGGAACCAATGTTAGGGTTTAGAAATTAAGCAGACGATTTTATTGAATTGACAAAGGGCCTGATTTGAGAGGGCTAGTCTCCGGTACAACATAAGATGAAAAACACAAATTACTTGAACAAGAACAACAAAAGAAACTGCGCCTTCTATTAATCTGAGAACTCAAGTTAACTGCTCCTGGAATAATGGGTCATAACCGCCCCGCTACATTCAATTTTCCCGCTGTTGGGTCTATCCATAACCCAAAGATGCTATTAAATTGGACCCGATCAGATGCTTTGACCTGGTTCTTTTTTCCTTTTGTACATCTTCAGGGGTTGGTGTGTATCAGAATCTCTTCCAGATGATGTTGCAAAAGATTTTGTACAGTTTGGATTTGATAGTTTTGATTAGCATTTTTTTTCCCTTATTTGGATTTGAGGACAAAAATCTTATGAGGGTGGAGTAATGTTAGGTATTAAATAGTAGAGGGCCTAAAGTGTAATTGTCCAATAGTTTAGGGTTACCATTGTAAGAGGTTAATGTACATGAACAGGAGCATGAATGAGATAGGGTATCGATTATTTCAGACTAAAGTGTACTTATTCTTCTCTATCGATTATACACTTGATTACCAAATTGATACGTAACACTGACGACTAATCGATCCAACAAACAAATTTTTCGTCAATTCATCAGATACCCCTTCGACGGCCGATCAATCGAACAAACCATCAGGTACTTGGCGTCTGATGAAAAGAGTAAAGCAAAATTGCCATGTTACACTCACATGCTTGGCTTGTGATTAAACTTAACGAGAAAAGTTAACTTAGTTAGGGCAAAAGGACGGACCATGATTAAAAAGTAAAACATAGAGGACGATGCCTGTAAATACGTTAGTTAAAGGACGGAACCTGAAATTGGGTCGTAACATATAGGTCAAAAGGTGCAATTCACTCATAAAATTATGATAATATAATAATAGTTATGTAAGATATTTTAAATTATATACAAAATTTACTATTATAGTACATTAATAAAATAATAAACAAGCCAAGCTTGAAAAAAGAACCCCACGAGCCGAGCTCGCGTTTTGGCAATAGAGCTCTAAATAAGCCAAGCTCGAGCCCGAGCTCTCTTAAGTTTTATTGATCTTTTGAATTCTGACTGTTTTCTTTGTATTGGTAAGAGTTCACATTTACCGAGGTGAATTCAGTTCGGGCTAGTGCAAGCAAGGTAGTTTGTTGCCACTTTTCATCGGATGGTAAACTTCTAGCCACTGGTGGTCATGATAAGAAGGTAAAGATTCAAAGTTTGTGTTACACTGCATTCTCAAGAATAAATAATTAAATATAAATATATAATTAATTACACTGTCTTTTGTTATGCAGGCTGTATTGTGGTACACAGATTCTCTAAAGCCAAAAACCACCCTCGAAGAACATTCATCATTGATCACGGACGTGCGTTTCAGCCCGAGCATGCCTCGCCTTGCCACGTCATCTTTTGATAAAACTGTCCGCGTTTGGGATGCTGATAATGTGTGTTACTGTTAGCTATTAACGCACCTTCTCCCATTACTTTTTCATTGACTGCTTTTTACTTATATATTCTGAAACTGCAGCCTGGCTTTTCACTGCGCACGTTCATTGGGCATTCTGCCTCTGTGATGTCATTGGACTTCCACCCGATCAAAGATGACCTCATCTGCTCGTGTGATGGGGACGGGGAGATAAGGTACTGGAGCATAAATAATGGTAGTTATGCGCGTGTATTCAAGGTATGTAACTTTACCACCTGTTATATAATCACTTGATAAATTGTTTTTTTAAAATTTTTTTCTAAATTACATATATATAGGATTGAAATCGTGTGAGAACCTTTTGTGAATTGAGCGCCAATTTGGACCACTCAAAAACCCCTCTAAAAAGTTATAAAAAAAACGCAAAAATGTTTATCTAGCATCCCTCGTTCAACAAAAAAAAGCTCGGTTTAGCCTTTTGGTTTAGCTTAGCTTTTAGGGCTAGGTTTATTTATTTATTATTATTATTATTATTATTATTATTATTATTATTATTTATTTTTCTTATTTTTTTTTTGGGGGGGGGGGGGTTGGGGTTATAGGTTTTTGGTTTAAAGGAAATTGGGATTCTTACCCTATATGTATGTATGTTAATTTTATATCGTTAAATCAGGGTGGGACGGCTCAAGTGAGATTCCAGCCTCGCCATGGAAGATATCTTGCAGCAGCTGCAGAAAACATTGTCTCAATACTAGATGCGGAGACGCAAGCGTGCAGGCATTCATTGCAGGTATATATTATTTACTTGTTTTTTGTTTATACTTTTTTTGTAACATTATTGATGAATTTGGCAGGGGCATACCAAACTGATTCATTCGATTTGCTGGGACCCGAAAGGGGAGTATTTGGCTTCTGTAAGCGAGGACTCGGTGAGGGTTTGGTCTCTTCTGCCTGGAAATGAAGGAGAGTGTATACATGATCTTAGCTGTAATGGAAATAAGTTCCATTCCTGTGTTTTTCATCCTAGTTACGCTTCGTTATTGGTCATTGGTTGTTACCAGGTTAGCTTTCGGTTCTTCTTGACAGTAAACTCTACACATTTGTTTTAGTTTGAAGATATACACTAAATAAGAAGTAAACAGATCTTTAAATCTTTATGCTATCGAGGGGTGAAACGAACACAACCCAAACCCGAGCACACTTAAAGTGTTTAACCCAAACATAACCTGTTTTAACTTTTAACACATTTATTAAAACATGTCAACAAGTTGCTGGTTTGGTGGGTAATTATTGTAAACATGCTAATGGTGTTGGTGGGTTGTAAACAAATGGGATTTACGAGTCAGTGGACCGACCTGTTTAATTTAGAAGGTGGGTGGGCCGATTTGTTTTAACAAAAACTGTTAAAAAGGTCAACCAGAACACGACCCATTTTATATATGGGTTAGATATGCTGGCCCAAACCTAATTATTTTCGTGTCATATTTAGGTTGTTTCGGAAATCGCCACTTCTACTATCGAGTGGGTTGTTCAATTCCTAACACGGCACATAAATGATTAGGTTATGGGTTGTCAATTTGTCATATTTAACCTGTTTAATGAACAAGTTGAGTTGGAGTTGCACTAAAGTTAAGGTGACTGATTACAACCCTTCTACCCAATTGACCAACTCAGATAAATGTGTTACATGGGTTAGTTTGTTCGTGTATGATTTCTTTGACACGATTAATATACGAGTTGTGTTTGGATGTATCCATTTCAATCCACCAACTTGACACATTGAGTGTAGAAAATAGTGAAATGTTCACATAAAAGTAACTTGTTTTTGCTAATCTTCATGCCTTTTGATTTGGAATCTTATTTCCACACATTCACAGTTTTGTAGTTTTATTATTTCTGTACACTTGTGACATATTCTTCCAGCATACTTTAAAGTGCTAACTTACCAACTGATTATTTGTGTTGATGGATGGATGCATGCAGTCTCTTGAGCTATGGAACATGTCCGAGAACAAGACGATGACACTGTCAGCACATGAAGGGCTAATCGCTGGTTTGGCCTTGTCTTCAGTTACGGGTTTGGTAGCCTCCGCCAGCCATGATAAGATCGTAAAACTTTGGAAGTGAATGTATGTGGACCCCATGTGCTTGGATGATAATGATGTAGTTTGTGACATTTCATGTATTTTAGATGTTAACAGACACAATTAATCTAATCAGTACAACTGTTGTAGCTTGTATTGTTCTTCAATAGCATTATGTGCAACTCCATGGGTCTTTGTTTTGAGTGTTTTTTATTACTGGTTAACTAGCAGTATTACCCGCTCAGGTTTAAGCTGTTAGTTTAAGCTGTTATAGTTGTTTGCTCACGTTATAAGTTGTTTTAAACATTTATATGAACTGCAGTCGGGTAAGTTTACTTGCAAAAAGTGTTCGGAGTTAACATACTTAAGATTAAGGGTGTGTTTGGGATTCCTTGTTTAAGTCTTAAAGGGCTTTTTGTGTAAAGAAGTTATTAACTTACGACTTTTAAAAAAAGAGTTTGGATTAGCTTATGTCAATAAGTTGTTTTTTAATAAGTGTTTGATTTAGCTTATTCACGTAAAATGACCAAAAAGAACATTCGGGATTGCTTAGTTGCGAAGTGAGGATGTAAGGGTTTAATGGGAATATCTAACCCATTAAAGGTGCGTTTGGGATTGTTTATTTATGTGAAAAAAGATATTTTTGTTAAAATGACTTATTAACTTATGAATATTTTAAAAGAAGTTTTTAAAAAAAATGTTTGGATTAGTTTATGTGGGGAAACCTAAAATGACTATAAATGACACTATTTTTTGTAAGGAGTTAAAATGAGTTTTGTGGGTTAGAGGGGTTTAATAGGTAAATCAAACTCATTAAGTTAATAAGTTACAAATTCTTAACTTTTCAAAACCTCTTTATTTTGCCTTCTTCATAAGTTAAATTCCATAACGCCTTATGGTTTGCCAAACACCTTATACATCTTATTAACTTTTCAAAATGTTTATAAGTTATAAGTTGATAAAAATAAGGAATCCCAAACACCCCTAAGTTAATAAGTTACGAATTCATAACTTTTCAAAACCCTTTAATTTTGTCTTCTCAATAAGTTAAAATTCATAAGACTTTATGGTTTGTCAAACACCTTTTACACTTTATTAAATTTTCAAAAAATTTATAAGTTATAAGTTGATGAAAATAAGGAATCCCAAACACCCCCTAACACCCAAAATTAATTCTTTCAAAAGTTAGATGCAAAGCTATAAAAACATCTACAAGAAGGGCTGCAAGTTCTTTGTTGATTGAACTGTGTTCCCGAGTCTTATTTAACAATGGGCATGTTTGATTGGATGTAATGGAATGAAGAGGGAATGAAATGAGAAAACAGATGGAATGAACAAGGAAATGAAATGGATCATTACCATTCATTTGTCTAGTTTGGTTAACCTATGAGAATTAAATGAATTATTAGTTAATGATTTTTGGTATCCAAAAAATTGTATGAATGAAATAGAAACAATAAGAACACTCTTATCTCAAAGTAAATATTTTTACAAAAATAAAAAAAAAACCCTTCAATGATGACGGTGGAGGTAGTGGCGGTTAGGCGGCAAGCGCGGTGGTGGTGGTGGAAGGGGTGGCGGTGGTCAAGCGATGGTTGCATTGTAGTGACGGTGATGGTAGAGTGGAGGCGACGGTGGTTGTGGTCGGGCAGCGAAAATGGTGGTGGACGTGATGGTCAGACGGTGACAATGGTGGCGACGACGGTGGCAGCGCTGGTGGTAAGGTGGAGGTGGTGGCGGCGAAGACGGAGGTGGTGGTGGAGACGACGACGGTGGTGGTGGTGGCGGCTATGGTAGTGGTGGTGGTTGTTGTTAGGTGGTGGTGTTGTTGAGAAAGTAAGGTAAATGAGGAATGGAATGAAAGAAAAGAAGGGGTGGTAGGGATGAGCTCGGGACCGTACCGGTACCGGTACCGAAAATACCGATCCTGAAATTCGCAAATTCTTGGTATCGGTACCGTAGGTAAAAATTCAGGAAATACCGGTAACGTACCGGTACCGATACCATACCGATCCTGAAACTTAAAACTTTGGTACTGATTCGGTACTGGCGTGTCACACCCCGACCAAAGGCAGCGGAACATGCCGAGGTGTAACGATTGCCCATAAGCACATGACACTAATTAAAGCGACAAAATTTAACAAACTTATTTCATTTCACAACATCGAAAATGTCACATAACAAATATTCATAAATAGTTATAACAAGATATCACAAAGTATAGCAAATTGAATATTGTTCATTTCACTAATATCCTAAAGGACTTGACAGCGTTTCTCCGCAAGCTCGAGTCAGCCAAGATGCAAGCCTGTACATTTCATAAAATAATGTTTATCGACACAAAGGTTGGTGAGCAATTCATAAGTTTGAGCATAATAGTATATAGTAAGGAAAAAGCCACAAAACTAGTATACGAAACAATAAATAAAAGCAATAACTTGGATAAAAGATAAAATCGCTAATAGAATTACGTTAGCGACACCTAGCTATAAGGGGATGCCAAATAGTCTAGGATTTTATAGTTATCGTTAATTGCATTACGTTAACGACACCTTGCTATAAGGGGTTGCCAAATAGACTAGGGTTTATAGTTCATCCAACCAAAAGCGATAAACACATAAGCATATAATCATAGAACACCAAATCGAGCAATTATTTAAGTAAAGTATACAATAACGTTTGTGGTTTAAGATTCAAGTATAAAACATTTAGTTGAAGAAGTATGAAATGTCACCCCCAAAAACAAAAGATGGAAAACGGGGTATTAAAGTACTCACGTTCAAGTAATAAACTTGAAAGATGATAATTTGGAGATTTGCTGGAACGACGGGTTTAACGAACAATGCCTAAAAGGAAAAAAGTTTCGGATTTTGAAAGATTGTCTTGAAAGTATTTAAATAAATTAAATGTTGAGAAATGTAAACAATTAAAGTTCAAGGTTTAAAATGTAACTATTTACGAATTTGTAATAATAACCCTTTAAAAATGTAAGTTTGCTCGAAACGGGGTTAAAGTATCTAACCTTAATATTTACTCAACCTATGTTAAGTAATAAGGTAGGTAAAATGCAAGAATGCAAGTCCCTTGGAATAAAGATACTAAAACGGGTTTAACGAGTGTTCGGGTTGTTGGTTCGGGTCTTGAAAATTGGTCAAACCCAAAGTCAACTTTCCAAAATACTAAATGTTATGAGATAACTCATAAAAATCCAATAATACTTAACCAAGTATGTAGATCTATTGTTTTAGAACTAACAACGACGTTAAGCGAGTGTTCGGTTTTTGTCGGTCTAAACTTTGTTATGAGATCAAGTTGGATCCAACAATTTCATGTACTTAAGAAAATAATTAAAATCAGTTTGTAAACTATTTTTTAAAGAATTATACAAGTCTTGATAGCTAAAAACACACTTGTGTGTCTTAAGTGAGTAAAAATCGATTTAGTCGGTTTGGTTTGGTTTCCATCTCACAATAAGTTCATAGATGGTTTCCACATGCCCATATATCCAAGAACTTGTATAATATGTACAAAGTTCGGTTTACGGTTTGGAGCTAGTTACGGTTAAACCGTGTTTAGAATCTTCAAACCCATAACCATGGAACTTGTAAATAAACTAAAATGAGCAGAAGTTAAGCATGGTTAGTATGTATGAACAAGTTATATAAGTATATATATATATATATATATATATATATATATATCAAAGACACGAAGTCCTCCATGAAGCCTTGCCTTACAAGGTCCAAAACCTCACCGACCGGAATCGGAGAAGCAACTACCAAAGGTAACAAGGGGTGTATATTATATATATGTTGTACCACCATATTCAAGTATTATTAAGACTATATAAGTTAATTATAATGAAAGATTAAACTCAGTTTGACTTTTGGAAATCAAACCTTCAAGAACACATAAATAACAACCTTGAATCTATGAAGTTTGAAAGAGAATTTGGAGTTGTAGCAGGGGAAAATGAAGGGAAATGGTGGTGTATATATAGGCTAAGGATAAGGGTCAAACATGGGTGTAAATAACAAGTATTTGCATGCAAAATGGATCAAAACAAAACATAAACAAACAAAATCCGAGCTGCTGGTCTGCAGGGGGATCGGGATACACGACTATAGGGAGTATCCTCCATCACTTGGCGCGATGGGGTTGGTTACCAGGTTTTCCAAACTTTCAAAAATGGCAGAAATGGCCCCTGTAGTTCGTTTTAAGTGATTTTTACGGGTTTTAAGGACCGAAAAGGATGTTTTCAAGACCCAACAAGTGTAAAACAATAATGTAACATAAAATCCATCATTTTGATTATATTCAAGGTTTCGGTTTACCAAACGGGCCGGTTTGCATGATAAAACGAATACAAACGAGACCCTAAATTGACAAATGTCACAGCATCCCCTACTTTAGGAAATTTCGTCCCGAAATTAAGACGAAGATGATGATGCAAACAAATGTGGATACTTCTCTTTCATTGCGTCTTCTCGTTTCCAAGTGAATTCCGCGCTACACCGTGATTCCCATCGAACTTTGACTAAACGAATACGACTACGCTTGGTTTTCTTCTCGTTGCGATCCATGATCTCAACGGGTCGTTCAACCATAATCATCGACTCATCGACATGTACTTCATCGATAGGTATATGGAGATTACCCTTGGCTAAACACTTTTTAAGATTCGTAACATTAAACGTAGGATGAACACCTGCAAGTTCTTGCGGTAGTTCGAGTCGATAAGCTACCTTCTGTCACACCCCGACCAAAGGCGGAACATGCCGGGGCGTAACGTATTGATTGGACATAGCTCAAAAGACACTAATTAAAGCGACAATAATTATTTAATTTCATTAAAATTAAAACAAGTACACAAATTCAATATACAGAATAAATACATCATACCTTTTGGGTTTAGAGTAAATATCCTATGGTAAAACTAATATCTTCAATCTTGAACAATGTAAATTACTTGTACCTGTAGCATGTATAAAAATAGAGTTTGTCAACACGAATGTTGGTGAGAATATATAAGTTTTAGTGTTGTATATATATAGAGAGAGAGAAATCACAATTCTTATTTAAATGATGAGTATTACAATTCATATGAAAATGTAAACACTAAATAGATGTGGACCCGTTCTTATTGATACGAAATCAAAGTACTTGAGTAAGTGTATGATCATACTAGATGAGAATAGATGAGGATGAGATACCAACCACCAAACATAAAATAAACAAATAAACACATAGAGCATTATCATAGAGCATGCAATAATCACACATAAACATATATTGAATTGTGTTTTGAATGAATGCGGTCAAAACATAAGTAATTTAAATACGGTATGCATTCTACCCCCAAAATGTGTAAAAGATAAAAAGGGGTATGTAAACTCACCTTGGAGGTAAGGGAGACGCTAACGAGGAGGCGGTTAAAGCAAACAAGTTAGTAAATTCCACGGAGAGTCTCAACGATAAGTCCTAATTAAAGTTATAATTAAGTAAACAATCTAACGACACAAACGAACAAGAAAAAGACATGATGGGTTCATAACGGATTTTGGGATCGATAAGGCATTAAATATATTTACGTTACTTATATAAGAGTTGAATTAAAAGCGTAAATGATATAAATATTTACACAAGTTACTTATCTATTTTTGGACAATAATATGTTAAATAGATGTATCATATAATTAGTATACATATCAAACAAAAACTCATATTTTTTAGTTTTAGCAATGAGAGGTATGCTTAGACGAGTAAAAATTGTTTCTAGTTTATTTATTAATTAATTTATTTATAAAGTTAGATAAGCCGGAAACTATATTGATTTTATAATTCTATATATGTGTGGATGTGAGTGTGTGTGTGTATATATCTACATACAAAAGTTCTAAATGAAAAATTATTTTATAGTTTTGTTGGTGTCCGGATCGTTTAAACGACCAAAGAAATATATATTTCAAAATAATACAAACAATGGTTTAAATAAAGAGGAGAAAGAAGAAGGAAAAAAAAGAATAAAAAAAGGGCTGCCCAGGGACTCGAACCCGGGTCTCTGGGTGGCTGGGTTTTAACGGGGGTGCTCCAACCAACTGGACTAGTGGTTCAATTGGTTAAAGTATGAAACAACAAGAAATTTAAACAATCACTGAAACAGATCCCAAATCCACAAGAACCCTAAATCCCAATTGAAGGTCAATTGCCCTTTGTCAATTAAATTATTAAAGGGCTTTGATTACTCTCCCAATTCCGAGCCAGAATCACCATTTAATTACCTGAATCGAGTTCGTATTGACGGGGAACGACACCTAGGGTTTTACGGCTGAACACGAGATTAAAATCAAAGTTGCACTGCTTCTGAGTTACGATTGGGTTAGGGGTTGTAACAGGAATGTAGTAAGGAATGTGTGAGACGAGTTAATCGAATTATAGGTGCGTATTTATAGCATTACGAGGTCTAGGTCAGCCGCGGTTTATAAATGATTGGTTTGGTTGTTAATTACGTGATTATGGTATGATTTAGACGCGTTTTGACCAATTAACGACTCTCCAATAACAATTCCATGATTCCTGGCGTGGATTTTGGGTCAAGAAAGCAAGGGGGGGTGCTGCTCGACGGAAAGAAGGAAAGAAGAAAAGAGAAAAAAATTAAATAACTTTTTAATAAATTGCATTTTGGTCCCTAGTCTATAGACGTGGATTCAAAAGTTACTCAAAGTTGGCTAAGGGTTGATTTTGTACAATTTTATAACTAAAATCAAAAAAATAAATAATAAAAAAAAAATTTAAACGGGTTGGGTTTTCGGGGTAGTCCGTTTCGGAAAGAAAGGTAAGCTAGCTCCTCGTTTCGTTGATCCTTTTAAAATTCTTGAACGTGTTGGGAAGGTATAAAATTCGTCAATTTTCGGACCCGAAAATTGACGAATTTTATACCTTCCCAACACGTTCAAGAATTTTAAAAGGATCAACGAAACGAGGAGCTAGCTTACCTTTCTTTCCGAAACGGACTACCCCCTTCCAAGGAGATACTTTTAGAAGGACAAGACCGTCAACATTAAATTCGATCGGTTTTCGCCGTTTGTCGGCGTATTTCTTTTGACGACTTCTAGCGGCTAGGAGGTTCTTACAGATTCGATCAATAACGTCGGTGGCTTCTTGGACCATTTCGAGTCCCGTGATTTGAGCTTCACCAATTTCGTTCCAACTAATCGGGAAACGACATTTACGACCGTAAAGAGCTTGAAAAGGAGCCATATCAATGCTAGAATGATAGCTATTGTTATATGAAAACTCGATGAATGGAATGTGAGAATCCCAATTCCCACCGAAATCAAGAACACGCGCTCGTAGCATATCCTCGAGTGTCTGAACCGTACGTTCGGGTTGTCCGTCCGTTTGAGGATGATAAGCGGTGCTAAGATCGAGACGTGTACCCAAATCTCCTTGGAGTGAACGCCCAAAATGAGAGGTAAAACGAGCATCGCGATCAGAAATGATAGTCAATGGTAAACCGTATTGGCACACAATTTCCCGAACATAGATTTGAACAAGCTGCTCGATAGAATACTTTTCGCGGATCGGAATGAAATGAGCAGATTTGGTTAAACGATCGATAATCACCCAAATACTATTGTTGCCTTTTTGGGTGTTGGGTAGTTTAGTGATAAAGTCCATAGCAATGTCTTTCCATTTCCAAACGGTAATCGGTGGTTGCTTGAGTAGACCAAAAGGTGTTTGTTGTTCAGCTTTGACTTTTGAGCAAGTAAGACATTTATATACAGACAACGCTACGTCCTTTTTCATACCCGGCCACCAAAAGGTAGCACGTAGATCGAAATACATCTTATCCGCACCGGGATGAACGGAATACCGCGAATTATGAGTTTCGTCGAGTATACAAGTACGAAGATCATTGCGATTGGGAACCCACAAGCTATTTAGAAAGTACAAAAGCCCATCGGGTTTGGTTTCGAGTTGAAGTTCGGCTCCACGTGAAATTTCATCGTACATGTTACCTTCTTCAACGGAGGTACGTTGAGATTGGAAGATACGAATTTGAAGATCGGTTTGAACAACAACGCTTAAAAGCAGAACGGATTTAACATTTACCTTACGACTTAGGGCGTCGGTGACAACATTCACTTTACCGGGGTGGTAGCGAATCTCGCAATCGTAATCACTAAGTAATTCGGCCCATTGTCGTTGTCTCATGTTGAGATCTTTTTGTTCAATAATATGTTGAAGGCTTTTATGATCGGTAAAACCACACATTTTGTACCACAAGGGTAATGTCTCCAGATTTTGAGAGCGAAAACGACGACACCAAGTTCGAGATCATGAGTCATATAGTTCTTCTCGTTGACTTTAGGTTGCCTTGATGCGTAAGCGATGACTTGACCTCGTTGCATGAGAACACAACCAAGACCTTGATGAGAGGTATCGCAAAATACAACAAAATCGTCATTTTCATCGGGAAGGGTTAGAAAAGGAGCATCGCAAAACATGTCATTGAGAGTACAAAAGGCTTCCTCTTGCTTCGAACCCCAATCGAATGGTTTCCCTTTATGAGTAAGGGAGATAAGAGGCAAAGAGATCTTAGAAAAGTTTCGAATGAAACGCCGATAATATCTGGCCAAACCGAGGAAGAATCGAATTTCCGTGGGAGTCGTTGGAGTTTTCCAATCCTTAACGACCTCAATTTTAGCGGGATCAACATGAAAACCTTTATCATTTACGATATGTCCTAAAAATTGAACTTCCCGAGCCAAAATTCACATTTGGAGAACTTCGCGTAGAGTAGTTCGTTTCTAAGGAGTTCGAGAACGGAACGCAAATGATATTCATGTTCGGCTTTGGATTTATAGAAGATAAGGATGTCATCAGTGAAGACAATAACGAATTTATCAAGGAATGGTTTGCAAATGCGGTTCATGAGGTCCATAAATACCGCGGGTGCATTTGTTAACCCGAAGGGCATAACCAAAAATTCAAAATGTCCATATCGAGTACGGAAAGCGGTTTTTGGAATATCTTCTTCGCGAAGATGCAACTTATTATAACCCGATCGAAGATCGATTTTGGAGAAACAAGTTGCGCCTTGAAGTTGGTCGAATAGGTCTTCGATTCATGGCAAGGGATAACGATTTTTGATGGTGTGTTTGTTAAGCTCTCTTTAATCGATGCACATACGAAACGAACCATCCTTCTTTTTCACGAAGAGAATGGGAGCGCACCAAGGAGAAGAGCTAAGACGAATGAATCCTTGCTAATCATAAATTCGGTTTACAGTTTGAAGCTAGTTACGGTTAAACCGTGTTTAGACTCTTCAAACCCATAACCATGGAACTAAAATGAGCAGAAGTTAAGCATGGTTAGTATGTATGAACAAGTTATATAAGTATATATATATATATATATATATCAAGGACACGAAGTCCTCCATGAAGCCTTGCCTTACAAGGTCCAAAACCTCACCGACCGGAATCGGAGAAGCAACTACCACAGGCAACAAGGGGTGTATATTATATATATGTTGTACCACCATATTCAAGTATTATTAAGACTATATAAGTTAATTAGAATGAAAGATTAAACCCAATTTGACTTTTCGAAGTCAAACCTTCAAGAACACATAAATAACAACATTGAATCTGTGAAGTTTGAGAGAGAATTGGAGTTGTAGCAGGGGAAAAAGAAGGGAAATGGTGGTGTATCTATAGAGTAAGGATAAGGGTCAAACATGGGTGTAAATAACAAGTATTTACATACAAAATGGATCAAAACAAAACACAAACAAACAAAATCTGAGCTGCTGGTCTGCAGGGGGATCGCGATACGCGACCATAGGGAGTATCCACCATCGCGTGGCGCGATGGGGTTGGTTACCAGATTTTCCAAACTTTCAAAAATGGCAGAAATGGCCCCTGTAGTTCGTTTTAAGTGATTTTTACGCGTTTTAAGGACCGAAAATGATGTTTTCAAGACCCAACAAGTGTAAAACAATATTGTAACATAAAATCCATCATTTTGATTATATTTAAGGTTTTGGTTTACAAAACGGGTCGGTTTACATGATAAAACGAATACAAACGAGACCCGAAATTGACAAATGTCACATGGCGGTACCAAATCGATCGGTACCGAATTTGCTCATCCCTAGGGGGTGGGAATGAATGGTTCTGATGGAATGAGATTCCATGTGTAATCGATGATTCCATTCCATTAAGTAACTGAACATCACTTTTCCATTTCTAAGCAATGAATCATTTCATCCCCCCTATGATTACTGCATACCAAACGCTATCAAAGGAATGGGAAGGAAAATAGAGGAAAAGATGAAAAAACCATGTTCCAGAGATTTTTTAAGAAATGGGAGAGGAGGGGAGGGGAAAGAGGGGAAAATGCTGGAAAATAGGAACATATATTCATCTTCTCAAATTGGAGAGAATAAGAGAATATTTTTGTATAATTTTAACTCATATCAATTACTAAATTACCCTCATATCTAACTTCTTATTATATTAGTTAAAATGTATAATTTGAAAATTGTATTTCCTTTTCTTGACCTTTTAACTCGGGAACACCTAAAATGTTTAATTTCCTTTCTTTTCCTTTTCATTTCATTAAACTATGGAACACGAAATAAAATCACACATTTTCCTTCACCTAGCTTTATTTCATGTTCTAATTCCCCTTCTTTCCCCTCCCATTCTTAAATGGGACTCGAGAAAACTTGTTAACTACTGTTTTACCCGGCTTGTTGCGCCGTGGCTGGTCGGTAAAATTTGGGCGGTGTTAAAACTCAAGCGTTGTAGGTCCCAAGTGTTGAGGCAGTAAGTTGAAACGAATTCGGCCGGTTCCAGTTACGTGTGTTACTCTACCATAACTATAATAATAAGTAAAACAAAAAAATATAAAACTTAGGTGGATAATGTGGTGGCGTCGGTAGGTAACTCGAGTGTCGATAAAATCCGACCGTCATTGATCTCGGGTGTCGAGGCGGCGAGTCTATGCTAAATTTGTGTTCGTTACGGTACCAAAACTAAAAAACATCAGTATTCTGTCGGTTTTTGTTAAGTTCGTTGCAGTACTAGAACTAAACTTACAAATATCTCTCAACTAAGATGGATTTTTCATTCAATGACGAGTCGAGCTCAGTCGTCCCACGTTTTATTCACACGGTCCTATTTGCTGCAGCCGCTATGGTAACGACTAGGGTGAAAATTCGACACCGAAAATCAGAAGAGATGCTTTGAACAAAGACCGCGAAATGGGTCATGAGCTCCTAGTAAATGATTACTTTGACGATAATCCGATATCTGTCAAAAAAAAATGTTTAAGAGGCATTTTAGTTTGAGCAAAGAATTATTCATAAAGAAAAGTTAAATATTTAGAAGCGTACCACCCGTTTTATAGATAATTGATTGATGAAAAAGGACGTCAAGTTTTTACAACCTAATGGGGTACGGGAGAACATCCGATGCTTAAGACGAATATTTAAGAATATTCTAGAAAAGTGCACGAGAAAGCATATACAATATGCATGAAAAAAAATCATAAGAAAAGAAAAGGCGCACAAATTTATTATTATTATTATTATTATTATTATTATATCTTTTAAAATATCTAATATTAACAAATTCTAAACGTAAACGTCCTCTTACAAAGTGCTCATTTTTTGTCCACGTGTTAGTATAAAATTTATTGAATATGTATGAGTGGATTACAATGTACAAGTCTTTTAGATTATAAATTGCAAGTTTTAAAGCTTATGTTACAAACGTTTGTTGCGGTTACCATTTTTCGGACTTACTTATATATAGAAGTTAGCACCTCTCTCTCTCTCTATCTCATGCTTTGCAGTTTTACGTCTAGAAAACTGTTTTTATATTTTTATGTACGTACATGATACTTGGTTAGATCCCATTTGCATTTGCGGTAGCCGCGAATTTCATGCTAGGTTATCTAATTTTCTTAGGGTTGAAAGCATGGACATTTTTTATACGTTGCTTATTAGGTATTCTGTCACACCCCGACTAACGATAGAGGAATATAAAATGGGAATGTAACAAGCACCTCTGGTATCAACCACATTGTTTATAAATAAATATTAACAAACTAATATACATTATATTTCATCGTTCTAACTTCTTTTACAAACAAGGTGTTACACTACGTTGATCAGTAAGTTAACCACTTTATTCCGTATTAGCATACTTGCCTCTATCTACAGTAATTACATTCACGACCCAAGAACATAGAACACAACACTTTAGTCCAACTTTGGTACACCTGAAAAGCATGTTAAAAAGGGGGTCAACTACGAATAGTTGGTGAGTTTCACAAGTTTAAACGAAATCAGTTATGCATGATCATAGTATTTATGATATATATGTATATGATGTAATTAAACTAAGTCACAAGTGAAATCTTGACGTGCTTTTTTCACGTGGCCTCCACTGCATACGCAGTCGCTAAAGCCTCAACTGCCACATGCCCCGGGTACTATGTCTAACCCCACATAGCGTATGTATAGTTATATGGTCATGTGCAATTGTATAATGTCTAGGCATACCCCATAATCTCTGTCAATTGGGTTTGTCAAACCAATCGTACTATTCACATGCCACCGACTCATAGTTAATCACTCGTGTTTGCGGGGACTTTCAAGTGTTATCACTTAGATAATTCACATCATAGTACGTTTTCAAATAGATAGATATATATAAACATCCTTTTCACCCCAAATGTTCATAAAACAGATTAAAAGGAGGGGTCATGTAACTCACCTTAGGTCAATAACACACTGCTAAAGATGGTATGTCTCGATTATCGCTTAATTCCTATAACCGGTATTGTACAGTTAATACTTGTATAGTCTTTAAACTGAATCGGGCTATATATCTAGTCAGGGTATGGATGTTACGCCCAGAATTTGTCAGTAGTCTTAGATTGTGACATTGTACAATGTCTAATATTCAAAATCGGTTTTGGCTCAGTTTCACCGTTTTCTGTGCCTGGCCAAGTTGGTCATTTATGCTTTTTGAAAATAGGTAAGATTACACAAACTTGAGTAAACGTACTATTTGATAAAATGATCCAAATTATGAAAGAAAATCAGGGTTTAGGTATCTGGATTCGCTACATGGTTCGTTCGTTTTTACACGAACTAGGTTGTAGAAAACGCGCACAATTCGCCCGAATTGTCCAAAATCTCTTAAAAAGTATTGTTTTACTAAATTTATCCAAAAGTATGATATTTGACCACTTTTGATGTTTTGATATTCCAATCAGTTTGTTAATCATAACGTTGCTGGTTTTATCAAAACTTATATTTGTTAAATCTTCAAATTATTATAACTTTTTATTTGAATATATATTAAAATTATGAGAATTTTTGTACTTGAAAATTAAAATGTGTAGATTCTTATAAAAATATTTTCAGAATTACTAAACTTGCAAAATTATCACCATAAGATCTCTTATGACTTCAACTATGGATTTGTCGTCAATGACTTCACCATAAGATCTCTTTTGATTGACTATGGCCATGACCCTTCCAAAATATTCACCAAGTAATCCCCCTCTATCATAGCAAGATTCTCAAAGTATCCTCCTGGAGTTTTATAGACTCAACCTGATAATTTCCCTCAAACTCCATCTTCAAGATTTCCCATGTCTCATTGGCTATAGATGCAGCAGCCTCACGGGAAAACAACTGATCATGAACAGCTTGTTGAATGATTGCCATAGCATAAGCATCATGTTTCTGGGCAACCTTCAATTTGTTAGAGTCTTTTTTAGTTACATCAATAGCAGTTACCACTAGGTCCCAAAGATCACGTGATCTTAGGATGACCTTCATTCGAATTCTCCAGTACTCAAACCCATCACCCTTAAAGACAAGGGTCGGGGTAGGGGCAGTAGGCAACATGATGGTATATTCAGCCATTGAAAACTTGATCGATGATTTTATTCACACTCTTCTAATAGGAAGCACCACCCGTGCTCTGATACCAAATTTGTTAGTATTTTCAGAACTATTGTAACACAAGTAGAATTGAAAGGAAGCAAAAGTTTTGTTCTTGGTTAATAATCAGAAAAGGTGAATACAACTTGAGAACCCTAAGGCCTCCTTAAATGCTAACGATTCTACCTAAGGAATAGGTAAAACCTAAAGAACAGCACAAATGGCTCTTATTCAGAACTTAAATAACGATAAGCAAATAAATAGGAATAAACACACATGCATATGAGGAGTCTTGTATTAAATTTTAACACTTTCGTGCCTCTAGTTTTGTAAGTTAGTTCTCAAACTTACATTGTTGGAGAAAGGTATGCAGGTTTGGTATAAACGGGTTCAGATCAGTTTCAGGTCAAACCCGTGAACCCGTTCCAGCTTAACTGGTCGTGTTCATGTCAACCCGGCGGGTTTGTGGGTTGACCAGATTAACCCATCTATCTTAATTTTTATAATCTGTTGTATGTAATAAACTACAAAGAAACCGGCAAAAGATTTCTTAATTAGAATGTAGCACTTGTATCTTTTTTGTTGTAAAAATGTAAATCAATATATGAACGCACTAAGAAATAAAAAAAATTTCGTGTCAACCTGCAAATATCCATGTCACGTTTGCCTTCATGTGTCTGACACGATTTTCGGTTTGGGTTATGTTCAGGTTCATTTTGCGTTCTGATGAATATTAATTAATCCAGAGTTAGGTCATTATGTAAATCAATTGTCTCAACTTATTTAACAAAGAAACAAATGAGTAAAGAATCCAGTTAACAAGGGCTTCTTGGTATTGGCTTCTTGGTATTACTATACATTTAATTATAAATTTATAATATGACTGAATTACAAAAATTGTCCTTTATGTTTGTATCTAATTTAAGTGATTATCCTTTATGTTCAAAATTGACAAGAACTATACTTTACATTTTCAAATGTTACAGCGTTTGTCCTTTAGCCCTAACCCAATTAGTTTTTCTCGTTAAATCAGGTTATGTGTCTTACACATACCTTTTGAATAATAATGCTTTTATAAATATATAATTAACAAATTAAAAAGCTTTATATCTATCACTCTCAAACACTCTCCCTCTCTGTCTTCTCTAACACCACCACCACCACCACCACCCACTCCACACCACCAATTGCCACCAACCCACCACCAGACACTGAACCCACCAGCCAAAGCACCACCCATCTCCCGCAAACATCCTAATTTCACTATCGTTGACAAGAAGATGCAGAATGAACAACACCACCGCCATGAACACACCAGTCACCATCTCTTCCCCGCTTTCACCAAATCGTTCTTTTGTAATCTTAAACTAAGAATCACTTCGCTTGCAATCCTTTTCCGTCACTCAAATCGTTTATCTGTGATCAACATTTCTGCCGCCGCTGCACGAACTTCGGGGAAACTCCGACGGTATCAACGGGCATCAATTTGAGGTAAGTAAAGCACTAATGTACTTGTTTTTGCATGCTAAACAAAAGCCCTATCGTATCTAACATTAATTCTACTATCTAGGTTGAACTTGGAAGTGAAAATTGAAACACTTTCTAGGGTTTTGGACGCCGAAACGGTTTACGAAAACATTGTATTTATAGTGAGACAGTTTCCGGTGGAAGTGACGATTGTTTACGTCGTTGGAAAAGAAGGTGGTAGCTTGCCGAAGATGGAGCTATGATGGAAAAGGGGAGGGGGGGGGGGGGAGGTGGGTTGGATTTGATAATTTAATTACAGAATATGTTTTTATATATTTTAATTAAATATGTTTAGTTTGATAAAATTACAAATTTGTTTTTTATTAATTATAATATTTTTAATTAAAAAGGTAAAATGACCAATGTATCATGACCTGATTTAACGAGAAAAACTAACCGGGTTAGGGCTAAAGGACAAACGCTGTAACATTTGAAAACGTAAAGTATAATTCTTGTCAACTTTGAATATAAAGGATAATCACTGAAATTTGATACATATTTTTTTTTGTAATTATGTCTTATAATAACGTAACAACATCTATCATTCATTATAATGATTTCTAATCTTTGATTGCTCTTTTTAGGTGGGAAAGGGTGTTACTAATGATTACAATGATTATGTTGGCACATTCGAGTACCTAGAGGGCGATACGTAAGTTAATTTATATTAGAACTCCTTGTTAAATATATCACACTGATAAAAATTGATAAGTGTTGATTGTGATAGATTGGACTTAGAGAAGATAATAGGAACAAAGTAGACTTAATTGAGGTCGTGGACTCACTCAAATATAAACAAATTACACTAAATAGATAGCGGTAAGTGAGTATCGAACCTAAGGAGATTGTGGAAATGTGTTACCAAGTAGATTTATAAATTAGTTTAATTAAAATAAATGCAGAAAATAAACTCAATGATGATTGCTTGTTTGATTAACTAAAAGTAATTAAAATCACTTAACAAATATTTAAATAAAAGACGAGAGAATATGTTTCCCCTTGGTTCAGGAATCTATGAATGTTAATTTGTAGGTTTAATTTAAAGATGAACTACATAGATATAGTTTGTGATTATGTGATTGATTGTGATAAATGGGGCCTAAGAACTTGGATTATAAAACACAAGGTGACCTCCCAATGATCAATTAACTTATCCAACCCCGAATCCCTCCTGATTAATCTCGATTGCCTATGGCACCAAGAACTGATGGTTCAGAAAACGAAATCAAAAAAACTAACAATTTAGCAATCATTACATAAACACCATAACAATGAAATCATAAAGATTAAATTACTATCTTAGAAATAACATAAACATTCATATAACATTCAAAACGAAACCTTACAATTCGAGGGAAAAAACAAGAAACTTACCCAATCATAATTTGGTTCCTCATCACTTTGATTTTTCATCAAATGCTTTAATGAACTTTTAAGGTGTAAAATAATAAGTACAAAACGATTACAATAAAGTGGCAGGCAAACGGGCAACAAGCTGCGCCGCAACCCCCGTTTTGAATAGCATCCTACTAAAAACGAAGCTTTGGGACCTAGGAGCCGAAGAGGTTCCGTGTACGACAAAAACGATTATACTGACACCCATAATAATGTTTTGGAACCTCCCAATCGCCCTCAAGTCACCTCCAATTGAAAAATAGTGAAAAGACAACCTAAAACTCGTCCAAAAACGACTTTTAAAGTGCAGTTACAAAATCATCGTTAGGCCCACCGTAAGCTACGGTGGCCACCGTAGCTTACGGCGGCCTATTATGTTGGTTACGCTGGGAATTATCTGCCTTACGGTGCAGTTTCTCCTTCAGATGCCACCGTAGCTTACGGTGGCTACCGTAAGCTATGGTGGGGTTCTTGTTTGACTCCTTAACGATAATCCAGGGTTATGCCCTCTCTCCATACATTGGAGCCCTAACAACAAACAAACTAAATCCTACCCACTAACACGTCTTATTCCTATTACTTATAATACCTCTATATTATACTTTAGTCACTTGTATTAATTTCCTGTTGACACCTTTTAGAATACCTATATCACTTTCCCCCAATAGCTCATTCCCATCATTACTTTCCCCTTCAAAACACTCATGTCCTCACGTAACTCAAAAAAATTTGAAACAAAAATACCAGCTTTTAAAAGTTTAAGAGTCCAAATATAATAATAAACATAAGAAATAGAAATAAATATTAGCTACGCTCATATCCTGGAGATAATTAAAATATTTTGGTTTTTATTCGATATATTGTAACTTAAGCGTTAACAGAAGAAGCAATCGTTGAAGCTAAAAAATATATATGTACGGACGTTTATAATAATAATAATAATAATAATCGGTTAATTTATAATACGTATATAAGTGGAAATGAAAGTCATCTTCAATTTATGTATTCACCTCATCTATATTCAAAATATATCGGGTATGTTTGGCAAAACTAGCTGGTAGCTATAGCTGGAAGCTGCTAGCTGGAAGCTGGTGGCTAGAAGCTTATTTCCTCTTCCTAACATCCTTAATTACATATTTTTTCATACCTAAAAATTTAATTACATATTACCCCTTCCTAACATTTATATATTACATATATGTCCATTTTATTCATTTTATTAAAATAAACTTATTTATTGACAAAATTACCCTTTATTCAAATAAATGCAAAAGTAAAAATACTGAATAATTGTATACAATCAATTTATGCAGTTCTAAATCAAGTCGATCCACTTCATAATTTGTTTTTTTTGGTTAAAAGTAAATCCTTATGCAGTTAGTACAACCTCCCAATCATGCTCTTCCTTTCCGTTCTCCATGACAATTAACCCCATTCCGGCTGAGCCCTTACCGAATTTTTAGATGTTACAGATCTGGTTGGGCAGTGGTGAGATGGTGAAGGTTGTTTCAGATCCGCGAATGCGCCATACTATCGTATTTCGTATTTCAGTGAGAAAAAGAGAGATAAATCAAGGGAGAAGGAGATGTGCCGGCCGTCGTTCATTGTGTTATGGTCGAAGGTTGGCGAAAAACGAAGAATGGTGATGGTGGGTGGTCAGCGGTGGTTCTACGGTGAAATACAATGGTAGGGTATGGGGCTGTTAAGCTAATACATACTCCCTGCCGCATTTGCATGACACCAACTTCTTATCAAACAATAATTAAGTACGAAATAAATACACAAATATATATAACTAGTTTGATCATTCCGTGTTACGGGAGTTTATTTAAGTTTTTGTTTTTAATCGTTTTGCTATTTTATGATGATTTATTTTATTTTTTAACGTAGTTTGTTTTAATTTAATACATATATATTAGTTTGTTATTATATTTTTTTTGTGTTTGTGTATTTTCAATTGAAATGTGTAGGTTTTTTAGATTTTTAACGAACAAAAATACATGAACACGAACATGTTGATTTTTTTAAAAAAATAAGCATGTACACAAATATTTGTCTAATGAAAAATGGGATGTTGATGTAGTTGATGATGGCGTGTTGCATCGGAAGTTAACCGGCGATGAAGATGATAGACCAGCAATGGAGAACATGTAAAGAAAATAAATTAAATTAGGGTTTGAGGATTAAAGTATTTACCAATAAATAAGTTCTTATAACCAATTTGAGAGCTATTAGGGTTTGGTAAGACCCATGTGGAAATTATCTTTTGATGATTAAGGGGTTATTTCCCAAATTTATGAGATGTTATAACCCGTTTAAGGGTTATCCGGGTTTGGTAATACCCATGACTCGCGAAAATTATTGTTTGATTATGAAAGAGTTTCACAAATAAATGAGATGTTATAACCCATTTAAAGACTATATGGGTTTGGTAAGACCCATACCTGGGATTTCGGGTCAAATGCATGAGAAGCCTCCATTAAAAATCAAGCAATCTGGTGGCTCTAGAAAATGTGGGGGACAACCTGAGAGTGACACGTAGGATTTTATGATAGGCAATTATATAGATAGTTAGATATAAGTAAAATATATATTATGAGTGGTAACTTTACGTTTCCATATGTGATAAACATATAAGTTTTTAGAATGCAAACCTGCCTCTTTCAGAGTTTGCCATGTTTCAAATTATGGCCACTAATCTCAAATACCTCGCTCTCACTAAAAATAATCACTGCCATTTCTCTGCTATATATCAATCAATCAATCATACCCAGTTAAGTCCCACTAACAGAAATGCTATAAGTAGGGTCTGGGGATGGTGGGATGTAGGCACACTGTACCTTTATCCAACGGGATAAAGAGGTGGCTTCCTGAGAGACCCTCAGCTCTGAAATACATATGTATGAGGCAACATAAAGTAAAAGAAATAGTAATAATAATAATACAAATTAATAATAATATTAATAAAAACAATAATAGTAATAATAAAATAATAATAATACTATATGATGTGTGATCAAAATAAGGTAAATAGAAGCCATAAGGTGCTTCTTTTTCCCTAAAAATCTTTAACTTTAATCCTACTTTTCCAAGAATTCCTATCTCCAACCATGTCCTCGGAGAGGTTTAGGTCTATCAAATCACGCCTAATCTTCTCATCCCAAGTCAATTTAGGTCGTCCTCTACCCCTCCTCCCCTCTATAGTCATGTTTTCTACAGATCTAACAGGATTCGTCGAATGTCTTCTCTTCACATGTCCAAACCATCTCAATCTGCACTCTCTTATCTTGTCTGATATGCTCGTTACCCCTAATCTCTCCCGAAACACAACGTTTCTTATTCGCTGTAACCTTGTGTGGCCACGCATCCATCGTAGCATTCTCATTTCTGCTACCTCCATCTTCCGCACATGTGCCTTCTTGATGGCCCAGCAATCTCATAGAGCATTGCAGGTCTGACTGCGACCATATAAAATTTTCTCTTTAGTTTAGTTGGGAAACTCTTGTCGTATAATATACATGTGGCTGCTTTCCATCTACACCATCCTACCTGGACGCGATGGGTCACATCACTGTCTAATTCCCAATCGCTCTGAACAAAAGTTCCTAGATACTTGAACTTTGTTACCTGCGGGACCACCTGCCCTTCAGTGGTGATTTGTGCGTCCTCATTGTCATATACCCCCCCAAAATCACAGTGGAGGTACTCCGTCTTAGAGCGACTAATCCTTAAACCTTTTGTCTCTAAGGTTGATCGCCACTCCTCTAACCTCGTGTTTAGATCTTGTTTTCTCTTAGCAATTAACACAATATCGTCTGCGAACATCATGCACCACGGTAGCATCCCTTGAATCGATTTTGACAACTCATCCAAGACTACTGCAAAAAGAAACAGACTCAGCGCTGACCCCTGGTGGAGTCATACCTCTACGGGGAAGGAATCAATATCCTCCACGGGTGCACGGACACTCGTTGCGGTTCTGGTGACTAATCATTTATGTGTATACTTGATATGTTTGATATGTATGTGGTGACTAATCATTTACTTGATATAAATAAATTTAAGAATCCCCGCATTTAAAGATGACTAAAGAATATTTGTGACGAAATTGAGAATAACGAAGAAATAAATCAAAAACAATATATATGTGTATACTTACAAAGAGGTGCTTGAAGAGAAGCGATGATTAATGACCAAATAGAATAAACGAGTAGCAAGTACGAGACTCGAACATGCAAGTTATAGAGGTAGGGTACCAAAAAGACCCAAATACCCTTAAGTACCACCCGCGGGTCGCAGAAGAACCTCTCATATATCGCCCGCGGGACATATTGATCACCCGCGTATCATGGTGAAGGAGGAACGTCCTCATACTACACGCGGAAGCATCCCGACACCCTCAAAAGTCATCCGCAGGACAGAACATATGTCCGCCTAAGTAACCGGAAGACAATGCCAGCGGGATAGCTGTTACCAATTAACTATCATCTAGAAGAATATCCACGATTGTTACTTGAGGAATACGTGACCTACCAGCCAATGAACAAAGGACACCTGGCCAGGTTGTTATAACCGTGCACATGGCCAAAGTGCGACTCATCCTATCATTGGACGACGCGTGTCCAGGTTGTTATACCCATGCACATGGGACGTATAAATCAACCTATCATAAGAGGACACGCGTCCATGCGGTTATTGAAGATCTTCTAGAAGAGGACAGCTGGCCCAATCACCTTCCTACATCCTTTGGCTATAAATACCTTGTCAAACGGTATGAGATATTCATTCACTCACTTGCATTCTGATTACACTTAGTCTACTTACTTCATTACTTTCTCCTCTATGAACGTTACTGATTCTCTTGCCGGAGGGTGGTTACAGGAAGACCCCCCCTCTTGTCCTTCCTGTAACGAGGTTCACGGTGTCTGTTTTGCAGTTTCTGGTCACTGGACTTTGGGAAGTTATACTCATATCCTGGTCGTAATTATCATATTTTACCCTATGGACTCATTGGATCCGGAACCCATACCCGGGGATCGGATCCGTGTTTCTTCATTGGCGCCATCCGTTTTGGTGTTAGAACTGCATATTTTTTCTCCGTTGGTTTTTTGGTTCGTTTGATATGAGTAAACTTCCTGAAGGGCCGACAGGAACTCCTGCACCTGACTCACGTGTAACTAACACGGAAGCACCTCAGGGTTTCGCTTCAACTGTTTTTGCACGTATCACAACTCCAGGTGGACGTACTCTCGAGCGGGTTACAGCTCTAGGGTCACGAAATGTTGATGTAGTACATGGAGATTCCACCCCAAAAAATGTTACAGCACCGACCGGTCCCACTCCCATAGATATGGGATGTGTCTCGGCACCGGAAGGTTCCAATTTGGGTAGTCTCAGACGAATTACGGAGGAGACCCGTCGAAACCGATCAGTATTGGGTCCGGAAGATGACTCAGGCGATTCTGACATGGCAAGGTCTCATAAACGTAATTCTAGATCCAGAGGAGCGTTAACTCCTAAAGAGTGGCTCCGTGCACAACAACAAAGTTTGGTAGCCGAATATGAATGTAGAAAACGTAATGAGCGTTTTCATGCCCGCGCTCTGATTTATGAGGAATTTCCTCGGAGATCCCCTTCTCCTCCACCATCAATGAGAGGAAGTCAGATCCGTTATAGCCAACAGGCGGAGCCAGAGTTTGGCGAAATTCCAAGGGTACGCCCTCGTCCTCGCATTGACAAGCGGATACCATCTTACTTGGAAGAATTTGATAGCTATGATTCAACTTACCAACCGGGGGAACACAGTATGTATACCGGTGACAGTAGGATGAGCTCACAGAGCAATGTTGAACGAGACTTTACCAAACCATATCGCCTCGCGGCTTTCGCCGAAAAATCAAAGTTCATAGCAAGTATTGCTACAGCACCCTTTCCTGTTAATGCTAAAATACCTACATCGGTAGGTAAATACAATGGTATGACTGATCCAAGTGATCGTCTCTAGAACTTTGTGGCGGTAGGTGGTGTTAGTGGTTGGACGCTTCCCTATTGGTGTCACAAGTTCGCATTGACACTAATAAGGGCAGCAAGAGAGTGGTTTGAAAAGTTACCTGATGGCGAAATCTCTAGCTGGGACGATCTGGTGAAAAAATTTTCTCAACAGTTCAGTCATCAGAAGAAACATACACGAGACCAATCAGAAATTTTAGATGTCGTTCGCCGCGATAACGAGTATATAGAAGATTTTATCACCAGATTCAATGACGAGAGCCTGAACATCGGTGGAATTAGTAAAGACATGCTTCGCGGTGCCTTCCGTAAAAACGTCAAATGTGATGATTTAGTCCGCACACTTACTGGCAGAGATGGAATGCCAAAAGAGTGGGATGATCTTATGACTGCGGCAAAGGTGTAAGCGAACACTGAGAAAACATTGAGAAGTGGTAACCCAAAGCAAAAATTTAAAGTCGAGTTTCAAACTCCGAGACCAAATAGACAGGCGAAAGGCCCTATCTGGTCAAGACTTCAATCAAGCACGGAAGCACCAAAACCATTTAATGCACGATCCCTCATAGGAAACAAGAACAAAGCGGGACCCTCGAACTGAGGTCCCAATAATTGGACTCCTCTTTCAAAAACTCCCGCCGAAATTCTCACCACAGAAAATGTGAATTTTAGAAAACCTCAGCCACTGACGAGAAGGTCATTCCTTGACCCGAAAAAGCGTTGTTCGTATCATGATGACATTGGTCATAATACGAATGAGTGCAGAACATTAAAAAATGAAATTGAAGAGGCTGTAAAGTCTGGAAAACTCGGACACCTGGTAAAAGGTGTGAAACCTGACAATGGTAAAGCTCCCACACGGGACATCCAGGGTCTGAGTAAAAAGCAAGTCAGAGATTTAAACGTCCATATGATACAAGGCGGATACGATACAGGGAAAAAGAGGAAGGAGTCTGATGATGAGGAATTGAAGAATGAGCCAGTGATCTTCTCTCGAATCAAGGGAGGCCCGAATAACAAGAACCCCTTTATCATTACTGCCCTATTCGGACACTATCGTTCCCAATACGTCTTCTTCGATACCGGTAGTACTTCGGACATTATGTATGAACAATGCTTTGAACAGCTGGACGAAGAAGATAAAGAAAGATTGAGACCCATCCACGCTCCAGTATCTGGGTTCGGAGGGGAAATAATGCATCCGCGGGGTGTAATTTCATTCCCAGTCACCCTAAGCGACGGAATTCATTCTAGGACCGAGGAGGTCGAATTTCTGGTTCTGTCGGCACTATCAAAACATGACATTATTCTTGGACGAGAAGCGATTGGTGATTTCAATGCTCATCCGTCCACGGCACACGGTGCAGTAGGAGTTCCAACTTGCACTGGCATAGCAATAATTCATGTTAATCGGCACTGCTTTGCAACCGAGAGCTCAAAACCTAGCAAAATTCCAAAACAAACTGTGAAGATTGAACCAGAGAAATGGGTTTTGAACAAAAAATTTCCTGATCAAACTGTAACAATAGGACCTACTATTTCCGAGATAGTACGGACTTTCTTGAAACAGTTATTATCAAAGAATATTGATGTTTTCGCTTGGCAACTCGCGGATATGACTGGTGTGCCGTGGAACATTGCGGAACACAAATTAAGGGTAAACCCGTTGTTTACACCAATTGTTAAAAAACAATGTAAGATGGGTCCAGAACAAACAAAAGCAATGAACGAGCAAGTCTAGGACCTCTTACAAGCTGGAATCATCCGCCCAATTCGTTATCAGACCTGGGTTGCTAATCCAGTTATCGTCCTCAAAAGCAATGGGTCATGGCGGATGTGTATCGATTTCAAAGATATAAATAAAGCATGTCCCAAAGATTATTATCCTTTACCCGAAATAGATCTCAAGGTTGATGCTGTGGCACCATTTAAATTCAAGTGCTTCCTGGATGCCTACAAAGGCTATCATCAGATCCGCATGGAAGCAGGCGATGAGGACAAAACAACATTTCGTACTGATCAAGGCACCTTTTGCTACAAAATGATACCTTTCGGACTAAAGAATGCGGGAGCCACATATCAACGATTAATGGACATAGCGTTCAAAGATCAAATTGGTCGGAATTTAGAGGTGTATATGGATGATCTCGTAATCAAAAGTGTTGAGGAAGACCAGATGTTGAGAGATATTGAAGAGACTTTCGAAACCTTGAAAGGTATTAACATGAAGCTGAATCCGGCTAAGTGCTCATTCGGAATAGAAGAAGGAAAGTTTCTTGGAGTGATTGTCACGGATGTGGGCTTCAAAGCTAATCCAGATAAAGTTCAAGCTATAGCTCGTATGCCTTCTCCTTCTTCCCTCAAGGAAGCTCAAACACTCAATGGTCGATTGGTTGCTTTGAATCGTTTCTTGGCAAACCATGCAGCCAAATCTCATCATTTTATCTTAACACTAATAAATTGCCTTAAGAAAGCACATTTCAATTGGACTGCGGAAGCAGAACAAGCTTTTGTGGAGGTTAAAAAATGTTTGATGGAGTTGCCCACGTTAATAGCACCTTGTGCGGGAGAACCTTTAACATTATATTTATCAGCTTCAGACATTGCCATCGGGGCTGTCCTTCTGACAGATCGAAAGAACGTCCAAACACCGATCTACTATGTTAGTAGAACGCTATCGGACCCGGAAACGAGGTACTCCATGCTTGAAAAAACTTGTTTTAGCACTGGTCTATTCTGCCTGACACCTCCGTAGACACTTTCAAGGGTACCCCATCAATGTCTTAACTGGATACAAGCTCAAAAACATTCTCAGTAAACCAGAATTGTCTAGCCGATTGGCTAAATGGGCCATCGAGCTAGGTGAACACGCAATAAAATACAAACCTAGGCCATCAATCAAAGGGCATGTGTTGGCGGACTTCGTGACGGAAGTCCCGCATCACAAGGAAAAAGAATGTTTGATCGAGCAACAACCCCAAGCACCTCCGGAATCAGAACAAATTTGGTCTTTATTTACCGATGGAGCTTCAAGCAGTGAGGGATGTGGCGCTGGCCTCAGGCTAGTCAATCCTAAGGGCCATGAGTTTACATACGCCATAAAATTGGACTTCAAAAGTACCAACAACGAGGCCGAATATGAAGCTTTCTTGGCGGGCTTACGGATAACCAAAAAGCTTGGGGTTAAGCATTTAGAAGTTCGGGTAGATTCCATGTTGATTGCGGGACAGATCAACGGCACATATGAAGCAAAAAATGATATCATGGCTTCTTATGTGTCGCAGGCAAAATATTTGATGCTCCAGTTCTTTTCTTGCAAAGTTGTTCATATAAAGAGAAGCGAGAACAGATCAGCAGATGCTCTCAGTAAACTAGCTTCAACAAACTTCGAACATTTTGCCAAAGACATCCGCGTCGAAATATTAGACCGCCCGTCTGTTCCGCAAAATCAAGTTTTAGTGATCCAAACGGGAGTGGAATCCGGGATGACACCCATTATAGCATACCTGTCATCCGCAGCACTTCCGAAAAAAAAACAGCGGCCCGGAAAATAAAGCACAAAGCCTTGAACTATCAGATACTTGACGGTGTTTTATACCGACGTTCCTTACTCGGACCACTACTACGATGTATGGATGCCGAGGACGCGAACTACTTAATCAGAGAGGTTCACGAAGGCATTTGCGGTCTTCACGCTGGCCCGCGCATGGTCGTGGCAAAATTAATGAATGCTGGATACTATTGGCCAAGGATGCATTTGGATGCTGTGAATGAAATCAGAAAGTGTGATTCTTGCCAACGGCATGCTCCTAACACGCTACAACCAAAGAACGAGTTAGTTCCAGTCACTTCAGCTTGGCCGTTCCAGAAATGGGCAGTAGACATAATGGGACCTTTCCCCGAAGCCCCTGGACGTGTCAAATTCTTGATAGTAGCCATCAACTACTTCACGAAGTGGGTGGAGGCTAAACCGGTTGCTTCCATAACAACAGCAAATGTTAAGAAATTCCTGTGGGAATTCATAATATGCCGGCTTGGTCTTCCTCTGGAACTTATTAGCGATAACGGAACTCAGTTCGCGGACAGTGGGCTACAAGAATGGTTAAAGGAACTACACATTTCTCAAGTTTTCACCTCTGTAGCTCACGCGCAAGCGAATGGTCAGGTCGAGAGGACCAATCAGACCATCAAGGAAGGAATTAAGGCAAGATTAGGAACTAAAAGGACGGGTTGGGTCAATAAATTGCCCCATGTACTGTGGGCCTTCCGCACTCAAAAGAATTCTAGTAATTCCGAAACCCCCTTTAGTTTGACGTATGGTACAGAAGCTATGATTCCGGCCGAGATTGGTATCCCATCCGCCAGAGTTCTTATGATTGAAGATAATGATCATGAACTCCGAATGAACCTCGACCTCCTCGAGGAAAGGAGAGAACTAGCATCAATCCGCGAGCATGATTAAAAACGTCAGTTGCAAAAATATTATAACTCGCGGGTTCAAAGATGTGAATTCGATTCGGGAGACTTTGTCTTCCGCAACAACGAAGCCTCCGGACAAGAGCCTCCAGGCAAGTTGGCCCCAACTTGGGAAGGACCCTATAAAATCAAGAGAGTTTTATCTAAAGGGGCCTACAAGTTGGAAAAGTCGGATGGGACTGAGATCCCTAGAACTTGGAATGGGGCCCAACTAAAGAAATGTTACATATAGTCTGTTTTTCTTTTCTGGCCTGCGTGCCTAGTTGAATGTTTACAACTTATGTATTTTTTACTTATGCTTTTCTAATAGAAATTTTCTTTTTAGTCACTTATGACTTGTAATCCTTTATTGGCATACAAAGAAGATCCTACACACATTTATATTATGACAAATAAACAAAATGTACCAGATGCAAAATTAAACCTTCTTTATTTACACAAATGGGATTACAACATAAACAAAAAGAAAATCAACTACAAGAACAAATTTTTTTTTTATGGTGCAGCATCATTATGCCCGGCATCCCTTCCTCCCGCATCTTCCGCATCTTCTTCTTCTTCTTCTTCATCAAGTTCAAGAAGAGTTTTTAATTGCTGGATGCTGTCTTCCTTATCAGCAAGCGCGGATATCTGATCCGTCAAAGAAAATTTCAACGAATCGAAATCCTTTGATTTCTGCTTAAGGATGACAACAGTATCTTGACCAGCTAGGATGTATTATTCAGGACGCTTAGAAGTTGAACCAAATTGGTAACCTTCTTGGAAGCCCAGATGGCGACCAGCTTGTTTAGAAGTTTTCAGAAGGATAGCAACACAATTCCCAAGCTCATCGATAGCCCGAACAACGGCGATGACCTGTTAAAACGACTATGTTTAATTGACCTTAAATACTCAGATTATTTATGGTAAAAAACAAAAGATATACCTTGGGGATAGTTTCTGCCAATAGCCACTTTTGATCCGCCTTGGCCCGGACAAGATCCATCTAATGACCAGCGCACTCCAAAGCATGGTCACAATTTTTGGCATTAAGATCAGATAGACGCTTGTCTTTGGCCGCTGATTCAGCTTGCAAAGCTTCAATTAATCTGGCCTCTTCAGCCATTTATTTGGCTTGTTCTTCCAATTGCTTCTGAAGAACAACCTTGGTTTCCTCGGCAACAGACCAAGCAACCTTTTCCGCCTCAAGAGCCTGACGGACCTCTCGGGATTCGCTCATCACTTTAAGAGCTTCGTCCTTGGCATCAGTTGCAGGGGCTGCCAGCTTGTCCCACTGCTCATTCATCGCCAACCAATCCCTGGTTATCTCTTGGTTGGTGGAAATAACATTCGCTAAATAGTAAGAGTGGGAGTTCAATAACTCTTGGCGAACACTATGACGACGACACTCCCTCTCAGCGGGAGGAAGACTCTCCCGCAAATATTCAAAACATACATCTACGTCTCGGAATGTAGAATCCCGACGTAATGTCCAGCGCGGTTGATGAGGGGTAGGATCTTCCTCCTGAGGAGCTGAAGAAGTCTGAGGAGCATGTGGAAACATGCTCACGCCTCCTTGATCTCTAAATTGATGAACATAATAAGAGGGCGATTTCTGGGCATGTTCAGAAGTGTCAGCCTCCTTATTCTTCGGAGGAGAATCATCCGCCACAACAACTGGATCCTGGACAGTGTTGGGAGGCGGTGGTGGGGGAGGAGGAGTTGAGTCTTTAAAACCAGAAACACCTTCAGAAAGGTTATCCAGGCTCACTGAAAAAATAAATGAAGGGTTAGGAATATTCCAATCCAAATAAGTTAAAAAAGTAAAGAGAGATTTTGCATACCTAACGAAGGGTCTTCTGCATCGAGCTGTTCCAGACGTGCTTCCAAGGCGGCATGATTTGTCTTTTTGGATTTTTTCTTCTTCAAGACAATCTTTACCGGGTTAACCTTGCGTTTGCCCGCCACATTGGAAATGCCCACATCAACGACTGGACGTTTACCCTCAGCGGTAATATCATCAGCTTCCAGACCCTTGGCGTCCACAACAATATCAACGTCATCTTGACTCGCCGCCTGGCTAGTAGTGACTCGTTGACGGGTAAGACCTGCAGTTGAACTCACATCTCTATTAGCATCAGTTGACAAAGTGATGACTCCTCGCTAGACGAAAAGAGTACGATCACTCCACTAGAAGTAATGGCAGACACAGGTCGGGGTTTCAAAATGCCCTCACCCTTTTGGATGCAATCTTTAACATATGCCTCACCTTTGGCATACATCTCCTCGGAAACTTTGGGTTCCGGGTGTAACGCTGTGGGAAACACAAAGTTAGGACGGGTGCGCTCAAGAAAGGGTGCATCCCTTTCATCGATTGGGCGGCGTTCCATCATACCTCCCTCACGATCCAACAAAGTGCTGAAGGCGGAACCTTCACCTATACAAAGCAATTATAATAGTCAGAAATCTAAGGTATATAAATAAAAAACAAATATTCCCAAACTTACTCTTGTCAGTCTGCTCGTAGTAAGGTTCCAGAATTGGAAATGGCCACAGTCGGCTCATCTTCGCACTCACCATTGCTCCCTCGTGAATGGGACGCATGAGAGTAGGCGTAGAAATCAGAGTCTTGTACCATGAATGACCTTCATGAGCGGCGGCAGAAACCACTGGCATGGGAGTTTCCGCCTTACGTTTTATCATCTTGAAAGGAACGACGTCCTCAGCGAATCCAGAAAAACTTTGGCTTCCAGCCATGAAGGCTACGGAGCCACTCCGTGCCTATTGTTCTCTTTTAGATGGAGGCAAAACTGTTCCACCCATCACGAAGGGTCATTTTATAGAAAATGGCAAACATGCCAACAGTCGGTGCAAGGTTGCGAGTTTGGCAACATAATTCAAAATGTCGAATCCTCAACATCCCGAAGGGATGGATCTGCGAGAGATGAATCCCATAAGTTGTCAGAACTGATTGGACAAATTTGGTAATCAGAATCCGGAAATTCCCCGTTGAATTTCAGCAGCACTCTGGTCTTTAAGTTCGACTCGCTCATTCTGCAATTTTAGCTCCACTTCAATATCATGGATCCGAGCACCCTGAAGAGCCACTTGATTTTCCAACGCCGAGTTTGCTTCTTAGCCCCTGACTAAATCGTCTCGGTCCTTTTGAGCCTTTTCCCGATCAGCCTCACGAATGGAGTTTTGCCTTTCACAAGCCTCCTTCCATCGGTGAGCAGCGTCAGCATTAAGATCTTGCTCACTCTTAAGGGCATTTTCCGCGTCGGCCTGTTTCCACTTAGCAGTTTGGGCATCAATACGATGCTCCTCAGCTTCTTTCTTAGCAGCCTCAGTGGCCCGCCGAGCTTCTCCCACTTTCTCGCCTAGAGTACGCCACTCACTTAAAACCTCTGGCTCCCGGCCAAAGCATTAGCTAAATGATAAGCTACATTCGTGTGAAGATCATGGCGGGAAAGGTCACGTTGATATGTCATCTCAGTGGGTGGCGTACAGTGTTCAACAAAACCCATACAAGTTCTAGGATAGGAGAACCGAGACCTGTTAGTAATGCCCCATGGAGGTACAAACAACTCATGTTTGTCATCCAGGCCCGTATCCCCGTAATAACGGGAACCCGAAGGTTTAAGGCGAGCCGGGTTGAAAAAGGATGTTGAGGAGGAGGCCGAGGAGGAGACTCTTCAGTCCTGTAACCTTCCTCATTAACAGCAGGATTGTCCTGATGATCACCAATACCACCCCCAGCCTGGAAAAGATAGTCAAAGCGAGTATCAGTTTCAGACTGGTTGTTAACTCCCTCTGTTACAATATCAATTGGCGGAGTCGGCATCCTATCTTCTATAATAGTCTCAGTCGGAGGGGAAGTCGGCCGATCTTCTGCCACAATGCCACTTGGCGGAGTAGGCGGCTTGTTCTCCACCTCTTTTTCCGGAGGAGGAGATGGTTGCTTTTCAGTTTGAGGGGTCGGGGTGGGTAATTTCTCAGATATGTCTTCAACAAAGATTAGAGGATCTGCATAAAAAATTATAATCAGATGAAAACATCCTAAAAAAGTACAACGTTTAAAGATAAATGCATACCTTCTACAGTATCGATGCGGTCAGCAAGACTGTACTGGGCTTCTTAGGGCGATGAATTTTTCGTTTTTTCTTCGATGGCCCTGCCTCAGCTTCCGCAGTCATCACGCCCGTTTGATTCCTTAAAGCCCTCTTTATCTCCAACTCTGCCAATAAAGACGAGACAGAGGAAAATTCAGACGCATCTTCATCAGAGTCTTCCTCCTCTTCGGAAACAGGAAAATCAGAAGCATCGCCATCGTCATCAATTGATGATAGAATGGCGATCATCCCGTCGGAAGTAATGGCATTAAGGGTAAGAGGGTTTAGAACATATGCACCTGTTTCCAAGGTGGAATCCGAAATAACAGGTTCAGTTCGAACCTTCTTCGGAAAAAGAAATTGAGATTTGGTCTTTTCAAGAATTGGCTGGTCTCCCGCCCGGCGGATACTTTTTCGGACACACCCTGTGTCCTCAAAGAGAGCATTAATCATAGAACTCCGACCTGAAAAGATAGGAGCTTAATCATAAAAACACTCAAGAAAGCAAAGAGACAGTAAAAGGTAACTTACGTTCATTCAAGTCTACGAAAATGGGCTCCATAAATTCTATTGGCCACAAACGGCTCATGCCTGCCCACATTAGAGCTTCTTCCGGCAAGGCCCGCATAGTAAGGCCTTGACATGTATACCAACCATTACGGATAGTAAGGCGATAAAAAACTGGAAATCGATCAATGTGTGGCACCATGTCACGTGCTATGCATACAAATTCGTAATGACGAATCCGAATCATAGCACAGGGATGCAGTTGAGATAAGTGGATCCCATATTAGCACTTTCTGGAGAAATCTCGTTATGGGTAAACGGAAATTCTCATGAACGAAATAATCAGCATACAAAGCCATTTTCCCAGGCGGTGGGAAACTGGCTATGGAACCAGGGGAAGGAAACTCCGGCCCCCATTCAGGTGGAATACCATACGTTACCAATAATTTTTCATATTCTGAATAATCCCACGACACTTCTATTTCGTCGACCTCAGTCTGTACGTTCGACATTACAATGAAATTGAGTAAGATAGAAGAAAGATATATGAAAAGATTCAGAGAAAACTAAGAAGATAATCAGACGAAAAGAGTGATAAACCTTCGAATAGAAAGAGTCTTTCCTTATTTATACCCATCGCAATTAATGCGATGGGATATGAACAGTAGAGAGAGAAAATCATCGCCCAATCAATAATTGCCACGTCACGCGGGTAATTCGAAAAAGAGAAAAAGCTGCACAGTCGGGTACGGTGACAGCCGTCAAAAATGTCCCATCATCTATTCACGCGCCTGCGAGTGTTCAACTTGTCCTTTTTTCATGATTATCCATACCAACAGAAGATATTTTTACTTAAACTTCAAAATTAAAAAATCCCCAAAAAACATTAAAGTCCAAAATTTCACCCGCATATAGACTTCACGCGGAAGAAACACTGGATTGGGGGGACTTGTAGAGGTAGGGTACCAAAAATACCCAAATACCCTTAAGTACCACCCGCGGGTCGCAGAAGAACCTCTCATATATCGCCCGCGGGACATATTGATCACCCGCGTATCATGGTGATGGAGGAACGTCCTCATACTACACGCGGAAGCATCCCGACACCCTCAAAAGTCATCCGCAGGACAGGACATATGTCCGCCTAAATAACCGGAAGACAATGCCAGCGGGACAGCTGTTACCAATTAACTATCATCTAGAAGAATATCCACGATTGTTACTTGAGGAATACGTGACCTACCAGCCAATGAATAAAGGACACCTGGCCAGGTTGTTATAACCGTGCACATGTCCAGAGTGCGACTCAGTCTATCATTGGACGACGCGTGTCCAGGTTGTTATACCCATGCACATGGGACGTATAAATCAACCTATCATAAGAGGACACGCGTCCAGGAGGTTATTGAAGATCTTCTAGAAGAGGAGAGCTGGGCCAATCACCTTCCTACATCCTTCGGCTATAAATACCTTGTCAAACGGTATGAGGTATTCATTCACTCACGTGCATTCTGACTACACTTAGTCTACTTACTTCTGTACTTTCTCCTCTACGAACGTTACTGATTCTCACGCTGGAGGGTGGTTACAGGAAGACCCCCCTCTTGTCCTTCCTGTAACGAGGCTCACGGTGTCTGTTTTGCAGGTTCCGGTCACTGGACTTTGGGAAGTTATACTCATATCATGGTCGTAATTATCATATTTTACCCTGTAGACTCATTGGATCCGGAACCCATACCCGGGGATCTGATCCGTGTTTCTTCACAAGTGGAATTACTAGCAATGGAAGTAGTGGTTCACTGTTATGCTAAACTCTCAGCGAACCATTATCAAGAGTCCTAACGGTTCGCATGGAACTAGCAAAGGTGGTGGATCGTTGTCTCTAGTGCCAAAGACCCGTCGCTTAATCTTGAAGCAAACAACCAGGTAGCGACACGTGGCAGTTGAGGATTATTCAAAGCGTGACAAGTGGGGCCGAGTCGCCGCCCGATGAATCAACATGTGCCACCAACGATCTGGCATGGCTAATGAGAGATTCGTTATGATATATTTTTATAAGTGTAAGGTGCCTCGTTATAGTAAGACCAGACGAGTCCCTAGAGCCTCAAAGTTCGTACCATCAAGCAGGAGTCCCGACGCTACTCCAGAGTTCCGACGTTTCGTTCCCTTGACTCCCTACATATAGTAGAAGTACTGTCCGATCATCTTTAAGCATTATACTTGAATGCCCATCTTAAGTCAGAAGCTATGCTTAAGTTATTTTATTATTATGGCTTAGACCCTAGTCGGGGTATAGTCTATACCTTGATCAACTAATAAGTGAAACATAGTTTTCATAAGACGAGGGTATAGATAAAATATCATTTCTTTATAATTATAAAAATTTTGTAATCTTTCTTAAGAAAGAAAAAACTTAGTATATCCGTTTCTTCATGAAGAAGAAACATAGTGTTTAAATAATGAAACCTCTTGGACTAAAGGTCCAAGTAGTTTATAAAGAGAAATGATTATCAATGTAATGATTATACAAATGACTAAAAGTATAAATCTAGATCATTGATCTAGTATTTATAAAAAGTTATTCTCGTACTATAGGTCTGAGGTAACAAGAAGCATACATCAGTGAGACACACTGATCATAACAAAGGTGAATACATCCAAATTCTTTATAATTTTATTAATCGAGTCTTATAAATGATTACATGGGATTGCGTATCCCTAAAACATGATAAACAAGCGTAATCAATGGCCCTCAGGCTATAATATACGTTTGTCTACATTTCTTTCATATGTGGGTAGACGGTGGGCACACCGCACCACACCAAATTATGCCTCCGCCACGTTGGGCTGGCTACGATGTTCGAGTGTGGATAATCTTGTGTATATAGGTAGTGGGTACAATCTCGAACGCTGCGGTGTTTGCTGAGCGGTTCGAGTTGAGCTGAAGTTTATAATAGTAATTCAGACTTTCAGAACTTTATTATGTCCTAAGCCACGTTGGGTCGAGGCCTACGATGTCTCGAGGGGATAATTAAGTATTAAAATATTTTGTGTCAACGTGTTTACAGGCATATAGATGACGTATTTTTCCCAACATTTCAGGAAAACAAGTATAATACTGGTAGCAAGAATTAGAGTAACTCATGGAGTTAGAAGCTCGCTATATGTATGTAACAACTCGGGTTTTTTTTCCAGTTATATATTAAATAACAAAACCCAAATTGTTTTCGCTTTCGGGTAATTTAAATCAATAAAAAAAAATATATATATATATATATATATATATATATATATATACACACACCCACACACACCCACACACACATATTTAAATTATTTACATTATAAATCATTTTCTTTGTTAATTATTATTTTATGATTATTATTCATTTTATTTATATTTATTTAATTTTCTTTAAACAACTTTCAATTATATACCCTTTTCATTTAAAATCTTAGTTTTAACTCGTTTTGTATTCAACCCTGAACTTCAAGTACTAATTAGCAAATATGGTTCATTAATATATATACTAATACACCCTACTAGCTGCCCAAACCCGTTAACCTGTTATCTGATCCGTAAACCCATACCCGATGACCCATTGTGTTGCCTTGAGCCATAACTTTCGTAGTAAACATGGAATTGATCCTTTGCAGATCAATATGACTCTTTTAGCGGTCACAACGACACCTTAATTAAGGTATTTCGAATCAATTTGATCTCGTACTAAATAATAGCAAAAGCCGTCAATATCGTAAGCCGTTTTATATAGAATCGATTAGAATTCAATTAAACGCATTCACACCATTCCCTCATCATCACGAAGCCAAGCCCTAACCGTAATTGAAGTATAAACACCTGTGAATCGGGTTCATGCTTGCGTTTAGTCGCCGACGCTGTTCGTTCTTGTTACTCGTCAATACATCATCAATCAAGGTAATTAAAGCATGCATTTGGTCATCTCACATCGTTGTACAAAAACCCTATGGTTAATTGGATGAACATGGATCAGATTAATCAATTTTAGTAGTTAGGGTTTATGGGTTTGGGGTTAATTGAGTTGTTAATATTAAATTTTATGTTCGTGGGTTATTATCATCTTACCAGCTAGATCAGTTGGTTTGCTAGGGTTGTGTTAATGGATATGCGTCTGGAGGTCGCGTTTTCGAACCCCCTCTAGATCATTTTACTCTTTTATTTTTTTGGTAATTTTGTTTAACAAAAAAATTAATTATTTAATCAACTAATTAATGTTATTAGTATTCTAAAACTTATAATAAATTCTTATTTTATTAAAAACCGATATCTTAGAATTTATGCTTCTTGTGAATTCTAGTTAGAAGCTTTTGTTATATATATTATAAGTATATTTTAATAAATCATCTTTATTTTATTAAAACCTGAACATCATTATTGACATTTCTAGTCGTTAAATGTTTTTACAAATTTCTTATTTCTATGTTGTATATATGTATTAGTTTTTTGTAAACAAAAATATAATAAAATGTATTAACGTGTTAAACGAACTTAATATATTTTTACCATTAAATCTCGTTAAAGATTCAAGATAAATATTTATAAAATATTTTTATATGTATTACTACATATTATAATGATTTATTTGAGTATTTGTATAATTATATTTTATTTATTCTAGTAATTATAAGTACATTTTATATTAGAATTAGTTATATAAATTATTAATTATTAAATTTAATTATGTATTTATCACATTAAGAGTAAGTAATGGTGAAATTATAAATAATAAAAAGTAATATTTCTTATAAATAATAATCATTAATTTTAATCTTTATTGTAGAAGTCAATCGTTCAAATCTATAATATTACAATCCCAACCATAACTCAAATCACGTCGAAATCCGAATCTATTATACATGTTATGTAATTTACAATTAACTCATATTATTATTATCTAACAAGGAATCCTTGACGGTATATCCCGAAAGATTTATCTTTCTCACACCATCACTTATATTTCGTTTATCCAATTAGGTGAGTACCACATTCCCCTCTTTTTACTCGTTTTATCATGTTCTGGGGACATATGCGTAAATTGTATTTCTCATATATATTTATACACAAAATTGCAACTATTGTCTTATGTGTTAACAACTTATACTTTACTTATTTATGTGCTTATATGCTTTCACATTCGGAGAGGTCCAACATAATCTCAGAATAGTATGATCATACGCCAGTCGTTATAGCTTTGTGCTTCTCGACATATCAGTTATACTTGCTCATTTGGTTACTTTGTTATTCTCATATGACTTGTTGCACTACTTATTTGTATACATATTATATGTATATTTAAACTGGTGTGTTGCTCAATCAACCTTATGTTAACTATTTTATTTTCAATGCATATGCAGGTCATCGTATGATGTGAAGTAATTGAAGTTTGAAGATCACTTAGGGATTTATGCTAGAAGAAATTTAAATGAGACATTATTATTTATAAATTTTGTATTTGTTTGAAGATTTATTTGTTCTTTAGATATTGAAATGAATAATTGTTTTAATGGAAATTATTAAATAGATATTGAAAGTTATAATGTTGCATGATAGTAACCTTGAGAGATGTGACAATCAGTTCACGTCCCGACATTTCCGCCGTAGGTTGGGGTGTGACAACGTAGATGGCTCAGTTTTAATTATTAAAATATTATAAACTGGTTTATCAAAGATTTATAAATTAAACACATGGAAATTCACTATCCAAGAAGTCTTCGGAATAAATTAATATTTTATTTGCATATACTCAGATATTTAAATCCGAAAAGTTTTCAAATTAAATATATATTATTATAAAAAAGTTTTCCGCTAAAATCAACCAACAACTCTGATATATATACAAAATAGGTACCAACTATTAGTCACATGCCTAGGCCCATGAGACGGGTGTAACACCTCAAGACTAGAATTGGCTATGTCTTCTGGTGGCCGACCCTGCCCATGCAACACCCAATAATGATAGGATCCAACGGTGACAAAACGTGCCAAAAGATAGAACCCGTCAAAATAGCTATTGGAATCTCCTTGTTGACCCGAAGGGATGAACCCATCATATATGGTTGTAGATGGATTGTGAAGAGTGACATTTGAACACAAGAGTAAAGCTATCATAACTCCTTTCCTACAAATGCATATATCCCCAATAGGAAACTCAAGTACAACGTTAACGATACCACGTGTTGGTTTGCCACACAAAACTACCATATCATGTTTTGAACTGTTGTTCGCAAGAATAAGGATCACGTAAAGTGTTATGATTGGAATTATTTTCTCTCGGGTGATAAGTTCTTTCAATTTGTCACACCCCACCCTACGGCAAAACATGCCGGGGCGTGGCAGAATTGTACCATGACTCAGAAGATACTATGTAAAATACACGTATCAATATCTAAATTGTTCATTCATATACCAAGTTTCAAAAGCACAAACATTCTCTCAAAAGAAATACCGTTACAAATAAAGATTTAAATCATAAATAACTTAAAATAAATGTGTTCTTCATTCATCTAGCAACCTAAGGTATCATCTAAGCTTCAATACTTGATTCATCCAATAAAACTACGTGCGTCATGCGTGAAAATATATATTTGTAAACGTAGAGTTGAGCAAGTAAATCACAGTTTTGTGTATATATAATATTTAAAAAGACAATTCCATGCGATTACTGTAAATCACTACAACTAGTATAACAATAAGTAAAAGCTGTCTTTTCATCCGTATCATATTGATAACGAGTTATTTCGACGGCGTATGATCATACTATTGAGGATGAGGATGAGGATGAGGATGAGATACCAACCACCACAACAAAAACAAACACATAGTCACATTCACACGTATCAATTAATCGAGTAATTTCAATTCACGCATATATTGGAATCGTAGTGAAAATCTATCATAAGTTTGATTGTGAACGCATAACGCCCCCAAAACTTAAAATGGTAAAAAAGGGGATGTGAATTACTTACCTTAATGAGTGGATTAGTGAAGATGAAATAATGAAAAGTTCAGATACAAGCAGTCAAGCTCCTCGAGATGAGTCAACAAGAATTCCTAGTTGTTAAATATGATAATTGATTAATTATGAATGAACCACTAATATGACAGTTTTGGGATTCGATTGGTATTTAGATAAGAATTTTATTAGTTAAATTGTCAATGTTTTAATTATTATTATTATTATTATTATTATTATTATTATTGTTGTTCGTTTTATTATTACTATTACTAATATTATTTATGTTTGCTTTCTTTACATCAATAAAATAGATATTATATAAAGTAATATATACAAAAAAGTAGGAAAAGCTAAGACGAAAATGAGTCTTTATAATGAATAAAAATTTGGGTTATTAAGCGAGTTATTATCACATACGTATATATTCATCTATACTATATATAATACAGGAGAAAAGCGAAAATTAAGACACTTGATTTTAAATAATTTACAACCAATAATGCACAAGGTACATATATAAAAAAAGACAAACTTATCTTTTAAAGACATAATTCATACGGTTTATTTTATCTCTTTAAAATATTTAAATTTTTGCACCCCCAACTTTAGTCAACTTTTGTCAATTGAAAGAATAATTACATGTTTACCCCTTCATCTTTAACCATATATTACTTAAATTTCAATGTTAAACTAACTTTCCCGCACAAATTTTAAACGACCATAACTTTTTTGTACATTAATATTTTTCTAACAAAGTTACACAATAAAAACGAGCATTTTATTCACTTTAATTTAAGTATGATATTGCTATAGTTTTATAAATTAAATAAATTACCACGTTGGGTGTTCACAGTCTGTTTTGACGGTCCTATGTTAATCCATGAGTACAACCTTTAGTAACATGTTTTTGACGTCGAATACCAAACACCAAAACCACACCAATGACCGGTTTTAAGGGTTTAGACAGAACCATGAATACCAAATACCCGTCAGATCACGCAGGCACCCATCTAGTACATATATATATTTATATATATATATATATAGATTTTATGGAGAAACTTAAAAGTTCAATGATGAGAAAACAACAAGTCTGGAGGTCTGGTTTATCCAATTTACGTATATTAAATGTTATAAACATATATTAAAATAAAAGAAGTTGTTTAAAAGTATTAAAAGAAATAAATAACAAAACCGGGTCCAGGGGGGCTCGAACCCGCGCCGAGACAGGTTCCAGAGTTTTAACTACACACGCACCAGCCATCAGGCTGGTGTGTTAATCTTGTTAGAGACAACAGTTTGATTATATATAACCAGTTACTGATAGAACCCCAAATTCAACAAACGAACCCTAAATCCTCAATCGGCTTAATTGGTTATCGTGAGTCCGAATTGATTTAGGGTTATTGTGTGCTGGTCATTAACGATCTAAAAACATAAATTAATTACTGAAAATGATGATGTATTGAGGGTGAAGGCCGAAGTGGGTTTCACGACTCAAACTTGAAATCAAATCCGATCTTGACGAGTTCGTATGATAATATTGAGTTAGGGCTTTGGTTCTTGAGGCTATAGAGATGGTGTGGTAAAGTTTAATTGTGTTATATGTGTGTATTTATAGTGTAAATGACCTAGGATAGCCACGGTTCGTTATGGTTGTAATTGTGAATCAATTAGTTGTCACACGTGATGTTTTTCCACAATTAGAGTGTCGCGTGGCATGTTTAAGGTAACTAATGATTTGATTTCTTCAATTACGTGATTTGGTTCGTGAATTATGGTTCAAGAAATGGTGGGGCTGGGGGGTGTCGGCTGACGGAAAGATAGAGATTGAGGAGTGTAAGAATATGATTGTTTATTTACAACTTGGTCCTTGATCTATGGTGTAGGATGCAAGAGTGAATAAATTGTTACTTTGGGGTTGATTTTGCATGTTTTTCATATTTATTAACATTTATATAAAAAGAAATAAATAAAAATTCTAAACAAAAAACAAAACTTTATAAACAAAAGCGGAACTTTATTGATGAAATACCCGAACCCGAACCCGAACCCGAACCCGAACCCGAACCCTGGTCGGGTAATGATTAAAAATACGAAAGAAACCAAAAACCCGAAATGTTACAGCATTCCCTACTTTTGGAAAATTCGTCACGAAATTAGAGATTTAGCCGTAACGAAGAGGTGCGGGTACTTAGTCATCATTTGTCTTCACGCTCCCAAGTGAACTCGGTGTCACACCCTGCCATGGGGTCCTGGTCGTTTTATGGACAAATTGGTACCAACGTAAACATCGGAATTTTATTAATAAAGATAAGCTACAATGGTTATACTATGTATATAAAACAAGGTGTAACTACACAACTATATCTTCTCTAACACTGCTGCAATCCCGTTTAAGGTTCTACTAATCTTCTTGGCATCTTATATTCATTTTTATTGTTTGACATACGCTTCTATCTTTAGTCGTGCACATTACAATGCTAATCCAAATCGTTATCCACAAGGTACCTGGATACATGCTAAAAAGCGTCAACTAAAAAGCTGGTGAGTTCATGAGTTTAGCTCACATACACATTAAAGAGTTAGATTATAAAAGCGCGCAAGTTTGCGTGTATGTAAGTATAAAGCATGGTGCACATCAATCAAGTCCACAATCAAACCTGCAACTAGCATAAGTATCCCTAACTCATACTAGAAGTTAAACCATCCCGGACTATCACCCTGCTAAAAGCAATATCAAACAAGTAGGTTATATGCCGCAACGATCCGCATATCTCAGTGTGGTTTACCCAACATAGGGTCACTGTGCGTGGGGGTCTCCCAAATAGTACTACCCATACAAGCCTCCGGCCCATCCCCTTGGGCTAATGATTGTGTAAAAGATGGGACAAAATTTAGCAGTAAAACACTCTTGATAAATATCACACTATAAGTAAAACCAACATATATCCAACCCAAAAAGTTTAAGTAAAAAGGGCAGCACAAAACTCACCTTGGTCCGTATGCAACTTGTATATATGAAAGAAAATCTATGAGCTTGGAACTACGCTAGGAACCACCAAGTACGCCTAGTATATATTAATCAACAACAAGTCATCAACATCATTGTAAAGCTTATTTTGGGTATTTGGTTCTAGTTAATTCTAAGTGTTGTCCATGGTGTGTTGGTTTCCAATGAATAACTTCCCTTTTATCGAAAAATTACACTTAAAATAATTTTTTAATATTGGTGTTGTATGTTAAGGGATTGTAGTTCAAATTCTGAGAGTTTTTGTTAGCTCAATTGAGTTATCGGGTTTTGATAAAGTTTCCATTTTTGGAAAGTTGGGCTTCCGTTTATCTTTCGGTTACTGTATGAATATAGAAGTTATATATATGTTATTCATATCATGTGTTTGATAATTCTTGCTTAAAACAACCATGTATTGAGTTTACAATAGTTGACAACGTCGTTGGTTTTTAACAAAGTGTTTCGAAAGAAAACTATTGAAAATAAAACTTCTCTCTTTCCAGAAATATACATATCAGAAAGTAAGTTATTTCCAGGTCTGGTTATTTCAGTAGCCTTGGCGCCGCATGGTTTTAATCCTCGAACTTTCATTTAACGTCTCTTTTGGCAAAAATCAGGTTTAATCTTAGTTATTATTGTAAAACGAGCAAACACTCAAATTAAGGTTTTATTATCTTATACTTGCTGCTGAATATCAGAATCTTCATATTTTTATATTTTTCAAAAAGATCGTTCGGTTTATGTCGGTTCCACCGTAATTCGGGTTTAAACTCTAAATCTTTACAAAACTGGTGTTTTATATACTGAAAATGGTTTACAACACTATAATATACTATTTTTGAAATAATTTCTAGAAAAATACTCATTTTCTATTTTGAAGCGTTTTAGTCTTTAACAGGCGGTCCGTTCGTCGGTTTTAACAAAACAACTATTTTAAACTTGTAAACGGGCCCCTTTTCTAAATCCACTTATCCGTTAATATTTTATAACTTATATTTACTCATTTGGACTTATAAGTTTCAGTTTCAAAACCATACATTTATATATTTAATTGTTGAGAAATAAGCCGTTTCCAAAAATGCCCTTTCGTTATGCTTTTAACAAAAACTTATTTTTTGGCCATAAAACATGTCAGGACCTGTTGTAATATATAAAAATAGGTTTTTTTTTTCGCATTACATGGGTTTTGAAAGATGTTTTTAGATGCAATTTCGTTAACGGCCCGGTTTTGGCCCGTTTGGGTTATAGTTCGGTTTTAAAATGACGATTCATGTAAAAATGTTCCGGGTCAGGTAAAAAACTCATCATAATATTATGTTTAGGGCTATAAAAAGTTTTTATAATATCAGCTAGGTTACAGGGCTAATTCCTTGGTTAAAAGATTCACTAACGTGTCGGTGGGAGGGTTATTATCATGGTTTCAATATTATTATTTGGGGGCTGGGTTATGCCATTTTTATGGACTCAAATAAACATGTTTAACTAAAAAATTTCTATTTCAAATTAATACTTTTGGTTTCGTTGTTTCAGTTTTATACCCATCATATTTTTATTCCAAGAATGCCCTTAGCCACGTTTATTAAATAAAGCTGGCTCCTCACCTTAAAGCAGTTCTGTGCCAGTTATAATTCAATGAAAATGACTTACTAAAAGTTTCATATTGATATTAGGGTGCTCGGAACCTTAATAATGGCTTTGGTTCGTTTGGGCCCGTTAGCGCCTTTTGTTCGGTTTTAAGAACAATGTTTCACTTAAAATAGTTTTGAATCAGATTATAGATAATAAAATGTAACAGCCCATAACTTCAAATAATAATATTTAATTTATGATGGAAGGGTTACTTGAATTGGTAAAGAAATAATAAAATAATAAAGATGGAAAGATAAGTAGGCTAATTAGAGGGAATTAATTATGGACCAAAAAGGAAAGATGGGCTTTAGGTCCATGGGTTTAAGGGAATATAAATACCCTAAACCCTAATCATTTCTGTTTCCATCCATACCTCACCTTTGCCTACACCACAACACACACACACACACTCCTATTCACGTATGTGATTAAGAAGGAGATCCAAGACCAAGAAGGAGTGTTTATTATTGATAGATCTTTACTACAAGAGCAAGATACAACCCGAAAGTTTATAACCAAGCAAACCCGTAGCCTAGAAACGTCAAAAGGTATGTTCTTTACACATAAAGGTTATGTTTTTATGAACAGTTTGCCCTAAAACTTAACCCTAGAGCAGATCGGGTTTAGATGGATCATAAAAATGCAAACTTGATGTTTAAAATGAACTTAGCGAACTCATGGAGGCATACGGTTAATAAAGGAAGCCCTAGATCGAACCTAGAATGTTTTAAATTCATAAAGGTCTAAGCTTTATACCTAAAACGGGTTAGATCTAGATGATGTAGTAATAACGGGTGCAAGACAGTTAAGAATAGTAGAAAAGGTTGCTAAAATTTAATGAAATGGGTACCGGAGCTGAGATAAGAGTGAAAAGGTATAAATACGATCAAACACGAGGGTTCTCGGACAAACACGAGGGTTATCGATCACGAGTTCTATGCCGGGTTCTCTGCCAAGAGTTCTCGGCTGATCCGTTCTGTCCTGGCTTTGGGCCTGGCCAGTTGGGCTTAGGTGCCATGATGAACAATAAGCCTGACTTAACCAACTTGGCCCATCTATATCAACTAAACCAGACAAGCCCAACTTAGACAATTTTTGGATAACTAAAATATCAACGTAATTAATTATACAGTTAATTAACGGGCACACACACACACACACACACACATATATATATATATATATATAACAGTTAGTCGAGCTCAGTTAAAGAAGTGATTAACCGTTAACGACGAGCGTAACCGGAACCAGGTGAGTTTCTAGCCCCATTTTCTTCTTATGTTTTCGGGGTTGTGTGAATACTCAATGTGATAGTTAATACACTTACCTTAAGTGGTAAGTGTATGCCATATATGATTGATATGATAGTTATTTTATTGATGTCATGAATTAATTCTTGTCGATGTGTGAACGATCCTCGGAAATTGCACGTATCGCCAGGGGAGGTAATGTGTAGTATGCCTAGTATGATATAATGCATGAATGATATACAAATGTATGAGTATCTACGAAATTACGTAAATATGAAAGGAAAGTATAATGGTATGGTTTCTATGAAGAATGGCAACCGGACTCTAATAATATCCGAGAATGGAGGGCACCAGACCCTAATAATATCCGAGGAAGAAGGGCAACCAGACCCTAAAAGTATGGAGGGAACCGGACCCTAATAATATCCGAGGAATGTAGGGCGAAATGCTCTTTATAACGTATGGTTTGTTATGAATGTATATGTATAAATGATGCACAAGTTAAGTATGTAAGGTGTACCTTCGGCACTTATATATATGTATGAAAAGTAAGTTAATTGATTAACTAGAACTCACTCAGCGTAGCTGACTTTTAGTATGCACGCAGGTGAGTAGGATGAGGCAGCTCGCTTGATGAGGACACATGGCATGGAATTAAAGATGCTGGCATCTCGAGGAAATGTTATGTTATTTTAAAAGACTATGTTTTACAATTAAACGACTTGAATGTTGTTAAGATAAGATTTGAAGGTTATGTTTTATATTATGATTGAAGTTTTATATTCCTCGTAAACTTTTAATTAACTTTGATATTTAGAATTGTGTTTATAAGTAAATTCAACGTCCAATGTAGGGCACCGGTAACGGGGCTTTTACAAGTTGGTAATAGAGCAAAGTTCGAGATATTTAAGCATCCTACATGTTTAGACTGAACAGAGAATGAGATTAAAGTAAGAAAAGAAAGAAGATGCCAGTTCAAGAATGCCATGTGTCACTCAAGCAAGCTTAGTAAGGGTAAAGGTATGATTAAATAATGTATGTTAATGTTAACTTAATTGTTAACGAAGGATATGTGAATGTTAGGGATAAGGTTAATTATTTTTTTATGGATTGACTGTTTGAAAGTAGAACCGACACAAATAGACTCATAAGGGGATGTGTTTAGGACACGGAGAGTAACGTGATCAGCTAATCACAGCTGACCACTATTATTACCTGTTAGCATTACTATCCTTGTACTAAATAGTTCCTTGAGTGATGAAATTTGTGTTTTCCCTTTTTAGAATACGATGGCTGGAGCAAGAGAAGTTGTGAGAGCGAGAGGTCGCACTAGGCATCATGGCAGGCCTCGTCTTGTCCGACAACCTTCAGTAGAAACAACTTCCAACATAGGAGACAAAGGAAGCGCAGCTGGATGAAACCCGAGCAACGACGAAGGGTATCAACTTGACCCTGTAATTCAAGCAGCTATTGTTCAAGCTGCCATTGCTTTGAAGAACTTAACTCCAGAAGGATCTGCAAGAAGCCAGGGAGGAGCTTAGAAGTCTGGGGAGAAAAGTAAGAAGGATGATGAGAGAGAGAAAGAGGAATCAAGCGTGTTTAAGTCAGTAAAGGTTAATGATAGGAAAAGAGGCCGAGGCAGGTGTAACTACAAGTCCTTCAAGGGATGTGACTCGCCAAAGCTGATCGGATTAGGTGACGCAATCGCTACTCTTCAATGGATAACTGACATGGACAAGGTTATTTGAATCAGCGAGTGCCGTCCTGATCAAGCTGTAGGTTATGCCTCCAAATCATTAGGTGATGAAGCTATGTACTGGTCGGAAAATGTGGAGCAGAGGAAGATTCGGGAAGAGATTAAGGCCTTGAAATGGGATGATCTGTAGGAATTGGTGATGAAGAGGTTTTGTGCGGATGCAGAAGTTGAAAGGGTTGAAATGAAGTTCTTGAGTCTGAAGGCAGGTAAGATGACACACCGCGAATAGACCACTAAATTCAACCGCCTGTCTAGGCTGGTGGCAGACATGGGGAACACTGAGGCCAAGCGTATCAAGTGTTACATTAGGGGACTGCCACAAAATGTTTTCATTTTGGTCAAGGCTAGTAGACCTGGTAGTTTTGACTCTACTATAGGGCTCGCAGAAATAGTTTACGATGACTTGTCGGAAGATGATGTGGTGGCGGAAGAGAAGAGGGATAAGAAGTGGGTCGCTCCTATCAAGCGATCAGGTACTCAGTTATGGTACCCTAAGGAAAAGAAGTAGAGGGCGTGGGATAGAAAGACATGCAAGACGTGTGGAAAGGTGCACGGTGGCGAGTGCAAGTGGGGTACTGGTTCGGATGTCTGTCACAAATGTCAGAAGATACATGGTGGAGAGTGCATGATTGAGACAAATGCCTGCTATGGAAAGGTGGAGCACTATGCTAACGAATGCAAATCGAAATCCAGTGTAATAAGTACGGTAAGACGGGTCATTTTGCAAGGGAATGCACTGGGGGTGAAGCTGGAGGAAGTGGGAAGAAGGATGAAGATCAAGGTAGGCCAAGGACCAGAGCCTACATGCTGACCCAAGAGTAAGCTAAACAAATTCCGGATGTTGTGGCAGGTACGTTTCTAGTAAACGACATTTCTGCTTCCGTATTATTTGACTCAGGTGCGAACAAAAGTTTTGTAGCCACCCCATTTATTAAGTTACTTAAAATGAAATGTTGTCGAGTGTCTGAAACCTTTATAGTAGAAACCGCTAGTGACACTACGGTTAAAATAATAAAATGGTTAAGGACTAAGATAGAGTTAGAGGGACATGAGTTCCCTGTTACTTTTTATGTTATGACCTTAGAAGGGTTCGATGTGGTTTTGGGAATGGATTGGTTATCTGAGTTTGAAACTCAGATAGTGTGTAAGAGTAGGATAATAAGGTTAAAGTCCTTGGATGGTATGCGGTGATGGTTTATGGTGATAAGGAAAGTTCAAGGCTTAATGTCATTTCGATGATAAAAGCCGAGGGTTTGTTGAGGCAAGGGTGCGGTGCCTACCTGGCGTACGTTGTCAACGCTACGACCGAGACAAAAGAAATGAAAGATGTTCCTATCTTGCACGACTACCCAGAAGTATTCCCTGAGGATCTTCTGGGGTTGCCACCGGAGCGAGAGATAGAATTCTAGATAGATTTAGTACTAGGAACCCAGCCCTTGGCGAAAGCGCCTTACCATCTAGCGCCGTCCGAGATGAAAGAATTGATGTCCCAGCTACAAGAATTCCTCGATAAAGGTTTTATTAGACCAAGTGTTTCCCCGTGGGGCGCACCAGTGTAGTTCGTAAAAGAAGGATGGAAGTATGAGAATGCGCATAGACTATCGCGAGTTGAACAAGCTTACGGTAAAGAATAAATATCCTTTACCAAGGATTGATTATCTGTTTGACCAACTGCAAGGTTCAAGTTGGTTCTCACGAATAGATCTCAGATCTGGCTATCATCAGTTGAAGGTGAAGGAGGCAGACATCCCTAAAACAGCGTTTCGGACGCGGTATGGACACTACGAGTTTCTCGTGATGTCATTCGGTCTAACAAATGCTCCCTCAACATTTATGGACATGATGAATAGAGTGTGTCGCCCGATGTTGGATAAGTCAGTTATCGTCTTCATCGATGATATATTGATTTATTCAAAGAGCGAGTCTGATCATGACGAACATCTGAGAGAATTATTGGAGACTCTGAAGAAAGAGAAGCTGTATGCTAAGTTTTTGAAGTGCGCGTTCTGGTTACGAGAAGTGCAATTCCTAGGTCACGTGATAAATCCTGAAGGGATTACCGTGGACCCAGCTAAGATTGAAGCGATCACGAATCGGAAGACTCCGCAAAATCCGACTAACATACAAAGCTTCTAAGGGTTAGCTGGCTACTATAGGAGATTCATCGAAGGCTTCTCCAAGATAGCCGCACCATTGACCGGTATGACCGGAAAGTCGGTAGTATTCAGTTGGGGAAGGTTCCCAGAAGAAGCTTTTGAAGAATTAAAGAGGAGACTCAAGCATGCTCCAATCCTTGCTTTACCCGACAGTGACGAGGATTTGGTTGTTTATACGAATGCTTCGCATCGTGGGTTAGGTTGCGTGGTGATGCAACGAGGAAAGGTGATAGCTTACACGTCTAGACAGTTGAAAGTCCATGAGAGTACTTTTCCGACGCATGATTTAGAACTAGCAGCAGTAGTGCATGCCCTCAAGATATGGAGGCATTATCTGTATGGTACTAAATGTATCATTTACACAGATCATAAGAGTTTAAAGTACTTCTTCGAGCAGAAAGAACTGAACATGGGACAGGGGAGATGGTTAGAGTTGATAAAGGACTACGACTGCGACATTAAGTACTATCCTTGTAAAACCAATATGGTCGCCGACGCGCTAAGTCCTAAGAATGAGGAAGTCATCGCAATAGTGAAGTCATACCAGTTGATTATGAATTCTAGCCTTTTTGAAGAAATCATCAAAGTGCAGTCAGAAGTGCTGGTAGATGAAGTGCTAGTAAAGAAAGAGAGAATTTTTGGTCAGCAAGATTAGTTGATAGAAAACACTCATGGTGTTAAGACCAGGTTTGACCGCATGTGGATCCCATGCCATGGAAATCTTAGAGGTCGAATCTTAGATGAAGCTCATAAGTCAAGATATTCAATTCATCCAGGAACCATGAAGATGTATCAAGATTTGAAAAGAGACTACTAGTGGCTAGGAATGAAGAATGATGTGGTAGATTATGTTAGTAAGTGCTTAACTTGTTTACAAGTCAAAGCTGAGCGCCTTATGGGAAGATGTAACCTTTAGAGATACCAGAATGGAAATAGGAACACATCACCATGGATTACATAACTAAGCTACCTCGTACAACTAAGCATCATGATACCATCTGGGTGATTGTGGACCGTTTAACCAAAAGTGCTCACTTTCAGCCTATACGGGAGGCCATCTCGTCAGAAACATTAGCAAGTTTGTTCATCAAAGAGGTTGTGTCTAAGAATGGGGTACCGTTATCGATCGTGTTTGATAGAGATACTCGGTTTACTTCGAGGTTTTGGAAGAAGTTCCATGAAGCTATGAGGCGAGATTGAACATCAGTACGACGTATCATCCTCAAACAGATGGACAGTCTGAAAGGACGATCCAAACCCTTGAGGATATGCTACGCGCTTGTGTTTTAGACTTTGGAGGAAGTTGGGATGATCATCTGAATCTGACAGAGTTCTCCTATAACAATAGCTACTATTCAAGTATTGGTATGCCACCGTTTGAGATGCTTTACGGTAGACGATGCATAACCCTGGTATGTTGGAGAAAGATTGGTCAGAAAGAAATGGGAAGCCTAGAGGTTGTTCAAGAAATGTCTACTAAGTTTTATTAGATTAAGGCAATAATGAAAGCTGCTCAAGACCGCTAGAAGTCATATGCTGATAAGCGGTGAAGACCGATTGAGTTTAGCGTTGGTAACAATGTGATGGTCAAGGTCTCTCATTGGAAAGGAATTATCCGTTTTAGGAAAAGGGGAAAGTTGAGTCCGAGATACATTGGACCATTTAATATTATGGATCGTGTGGGTGAAATGGCTTACAAACTAGAGTTACCCTAAGATTTAGAAGGAATTTATTCAACCTTCCATGTTTCTCATATGAGAAAATGTGTAGCTGATGACACGTCTCACGTGCCATTAATGGATATTGAGGTTGATGAACGATTAAACTACATTGAGCAACCGATAGAGATTGTTGACCGCAAGGAGAAGCAACTTCGTCGCAAGGTTATATCCTTAATAAAGGTGATATGGAAGCATCGCAAATGATCGGACGCCACTTGGGAAGTTGAGGATGAGATGAGCAAGTTCTACCCTAATCTGTTTAAGTAATAGCTAGGTTTCAGGGACGAAACCTTTTTAAGTTGAGCATCACTTGTAACACCCTAAAATTTCAAATAATAATATTTAATTTATGATGGAAGGGTTTACTTGAATTGGTAAAGAAATAATAAAATAATAAAGATGGAAAGATAAGTAGGCTAGTTAGAGGGAATTAATTATGGACCAAAAAGGAAAGATGAGCTTTAGGTCCATGGACTTAAGGGGGGTATAAATACCCCTTAAACCCTAATCCTTTCCATTTCCATCCATTCCACATCTTTGCCTACACCACAAAACACACACACACACTCCTGTTCATGAAAGCGATTAAGAAGGAGATCCAAAACCAAGAACGAGCATTTATTATTGATAGATCTTGACTACAAGAGCAAGATACAACCCAGAATTTCCTAACCAAGCTAACCCGTAGCCTAAAAACGTCAAAAGTTATGTTCTTTACACATAAAGGTTACGTTTTTATGAACGGTTTGCCCTAAAACTTAACCCTAGAGCAGATCGGGTTTAGATGGATCATAAAAATGCAAACTTGATGTTTAAAATGAACTTAACGAACTCATGGAGGCATACGGTTTATAAAGGAATCACTAGATCGAGCCTAAAACTTTTTAAATTCATAAAGGTCTAAGCTTTATACCTAAAACAGGTTAGATACAGATGATGTAGTAATAATGGGTGCAAGACAGTTAAGAATACTAGAAAAGTTTGCTAAAATTTAATGAAATGGTACCGGAGCTGAGATAAGCGTGAAAAGATAGAAAATACGATCAGACCTAAGTTCTCGGTCAAACACGAGGGTTCTCGGTCACGATTTCTCCACTGGGTTCTCTGCCAAGAGTTCTCGGCAGATCCGTTCTGTCCTGGATTTGGGTCTGGCCAGTTGGGCTCAGGTGCCATGATCAACAATGAGCTTGACCTAACCAACTTGGCCCATCTGTAACAACTAAACCAGACAAGCCCAACTTACACAATTGTTGTATAACTAAAATACCAACGTAATTAATTATACAGTTAATTAACGAGCATATATATATATTTAACAGTTAGCCGAGCTCAGTTAAAGAAGGGATTAACCGTTAACGGCGAGTGTAACCGGATCCAGGTGAGTTTCTAGCCCCATTTTCTTGTTATGTTTTCGGATCTGTGTGCATAGTCAATGTGATAGTTAATACACTTACCTTAAGTGGTAAATGCATGCCATATATGATTGATATGATAGTTATTTTATTGATGTTATGAATTAATGCTTGTTGATGCGTGAATGATCTTCGGAAATTGCACGTATCGCCAGGGGAGGCAATGTGTAGTATGCCTAGTATGATATAATGCATGAATGATATACAAATGTATGAGTATGTACGAAATTACGTAAATATGAAAGGAAAGTATGATGGTATGGTTTCTTGGAAGAAGGGAAACCGGACCCAATAATATCCGAGGATGGAGGGAACCGGACCCTAATAATATCCGAGGAAGAAGGGCAAGCGGACCTTAATAATATCCGAGGATGGAGGCACCAGACCCTAATAATATCCGAGGAAGAAGGGCTACCGGACCCTAACAATATCCGAGGATGGAGGGCACCGAACCCTAATAAAATCCGGGGTATGTAGGGCGAAATGCTCTTTATAACGTATGGTTTGTTATAAATGTATATGTATAAATGATGCACTGGTTAAGTATGTAAGGCGTACCTTTGGCACGTATATATATGTATGAAAATTAAGTTAATTGATTAACTAGAACTCACTCAGCGTAGTTGACTTTTAGTATGCACGCAGGTGAGTAGGATGAGACAGCTCGCTTGATGAGGACACGTGGCATGGAATTGAAGATGCTGGCATTTCGAGGAAATGTTATGTTATTTTAAAAAACTATGTTTTACGATTAAACGACTTGAATTTTGTTAAGATAAGATTTGAAGGTTATGTTTTATATTATGATTGAAGTTTTATATTCCGTGTAAAGTTTTAATTAACTCTGATATTTTAAACCGTGTTTATGAGTAAATCCAACGTCCAATGTTGGGCACCGGTAACGGGGGTTTTACAAAAAACATTATACTTAAGGCTGCAAAAAGATGTTATAGAATTATTTAGGTAGCAAGGCTCATTTCTTAGTTTAACGGGTTACAAAAGTGTCAGTTTAAACGGTTTTTACCATGCTGCTACATGTTATCTTTAGAGGATGATTTAAACCAAGTTTAAAGACGTAAATAAAGAAGCTTAATTTCTGGAAATCATGCTAACAGTCCAGAAGTTAATATGGTCATTTATTTGTTCGGTTTTCAAACTAGTTCGTCCTTAAACGAGTTACCGAATGGCCATTAATGTGGCCACAGTTTTGGGGCTGCATATAATGTATTTTTTTTAAGGTCACAGACCAATAATAAATTCTGTAGGATCTTGATATTTAACGAAGTTTTACAATTAAATTTCTTGGCCCGTTTGTTAGTTAAAAAAATAGAGTTTTTGTTTATAGATTCTAAATATTTTGGAGGGTTAATTTACTATTATATTAAATCAGTTTTTAATCATGTTCATTCACAAGTTTTTGAGATAATTTTAAGCAATATTATATTCTGGTATGGGATGGTTCGGTCACGAGTTTAACACGGAGTCAAATCTTAGAATAATATGTAAACAGAAACGATTATAGGGTTGTGGTACCTTGAACGGGTTAGGTTTTCACGAGTGGAGTCGAGCTCTGGTTCTTGGACAGTTCCACGAGAAAAATATACAACTTTGGGCTGCAACTAGGTTATCGATTCAGTAGAAAATCAAAGGAATAGGATAGAGAATGGGTTGAACAAGATTAGAATGGTGATCACCGGATTTCTTGATGACTTTGGACTGGTTCGGATCCTTCAGCAATCAGCAGAGAGCAATCATCAAAGAGATCAAGGAGTTTGAATATGTTTAGCAAAAGTGAAAATTGATGTTTGAATTAAGTAATAGGGATAAGAGACGGAGAACAAATCTGGTTGCAAGGATTTTTCTTGGTTGAAGAAGACATGCAATTGTTGTGATTGGAGAGGAAAGTTGCTGAAACGTGAATGGAGCAGGGGTTGGATTTGATCAGGATTACAGAGATAATATCTTTTATTATATTTTGTATTTTTAAAACATGTTATTTTTTATAAACGTTAGATAACATGTTTTTAAATTAACAAGGGGTTGGTTTTTATATAAAAATCACAGTATTATATTGTTTGTGATTATATTACACCTCGCAATTCTTGTTTACCAGTTTTTGTTTCATTTGATTCGGTGGCCAGACGTAACGTAGGAAGTCATTTTATGTCTGAGTTATACTGTTTGGATACCTGGTAACAATAAATATGTGCTAGGATGGTTCTTAAAGTTTTGAGTTATCAGGTTCAGGTTCATTTGGATTTTACTGAGTCCCGGTTTCGTTTGATTGATTTGGGTCAAGCCCATATTATAAATTATGGTATTATCTTTGGCTTATCTCTATCTCTATCGGGTACATAATCATTGAGTCGAGACCATTAACTATAATCTCTATGGTTCGGGCCAAGCCTGTCAACGTACGATTCGCTTCGACTATTCGACCAACATCAAACTTGGTATCTACGATATAATTTCGTAAAAGAACAAAAAAATTGGCCCCATTTTTCGGGTTGTTACAGTCTTCTCATCATACAGGAATTTCGTCCTCGAAATTCAACGCTAGTTACTGTTGGGTGCAGATTTTTTATCCTCAAGATTTGTTATGATTCAAGGATTCCGAGCTATCCTACCGATGCAAATATTCTGAGGATGATATTTGACTAATTCAATTATCCTATATTATTTTGTTTGTTTTGCAGATAAGACCACGTGATTAATGTGATTATAAGAACGTGGGATTGCAACGGATATTATTTGAACTTCGTCAACTCGAACGTGGGCAGCAACGGGTCATGGGAGACTTAGTCTAGGGTTTGTTCTGGATTTCTTTGAAATTCTGTTGTATTCTTTGCTTATTTAAACGAGCTGATAAAATCGACTAGAACACACACTTCACTGTTTTAACTACTAGCACTCATTGTAACACTTAGCATTTGATTTACTATCAGCTCCGCCACTTGTAACCACCTTTTTGTTATTAATAAAATCGACGGTGATAGTTTTCACCGTCCGGGGGTTTTTTGTGCCGGAGATTCTCACAATCAAGGGCTTTTTCCCTCGTAATCAAATCGTTGTGTTCACTCATTTTTCAATCAAGCACTCTACCTCACGTACTAATTTGATCAAAAGTTACTTTGTTAATGTTTATCCGAAACAATTTGGCGCCCACCGTGGGGCAATCAGTGCTTTGATCATTATCAACTCTCAAACTAAACCCTACTCTCAACATCCACAACATGTCTTCCCAACCGAAAATTGTTTCTTCTTTTTAATATTCCTCTGTGAGGCCTTCTATTCCTCCTCCTCCTACTGGTGGTATCCCGAAGAAACCTGAAAACACTCAGAAGAAACCTGCTACTCCCGTGTTCTCGGGATCAAGGCCGTCTCCCCAAGATCCCATCATGGTGTTCAACAACGACCTGCTGTCTCTTTATAGACGGTTACAGGAACAGATGGATCGCCAGAATAAGACCAACCAGATGTTTGTGAAGGAACTGGAAGATTTCAGGAAGGCCAAAAAGCCGGGGGAAGAGTTTACACTACTAATCCCAAGATCTCTGGATTTCACTCCTTCGGGATCTTCAGGATTGGTGCGTCCGGAGTCGGTCATGGCGTACGATCCTGGATCCTCATCTTTCTAACAGTCTGGATCCTCAGGATTGTTCCATCAGGCGGGATCCTCATGATTGTTCCATCAGCTAGGATCCTCATGTCCTTATCAGCAGGCGTTATTCTCAGGATTGTCGCAGCAAGGAGGACCCACAGGATCGTTCCAGCAGTCCGGATCCTCAGGATTGTCCCACCAAATGGGATCCTCAGGTCTTTATCAGCAGGCGTTATCCTCAAGATTTCAGCAACAAGCAGGATTCTCAGGAGTGCCTCCATCAGGGTCCTTCAATCCTCAGCAGCCATTTGCTCAGACTCAGCAGTTTGCAGGGTCCTCTGAGGTGCACCAAGGAGACTTCATCCCGATGGAGGTTAACACTTCGGCCGCTCCATTTGTCACTCCAGGAAATACTATGTTTGGGAATGCAAGCTACAGCACCCAGACCGCTCCTCAGAATATTAATCAGGGTAACACTTTCAATTCAATTCCCTTTAATGCTAATCAAATATTTTTGCAGGATGCAGGCATAAGTTCAAGTTTAGCCTTGGAATTGAAGCTCAAGGACATGATATCAAATGTTCCTGGTGTAATCTGTCCCATAGCTGAAGTTCCCACTGATAGTCACAGAGTATCCCAATTTGTACCATCAATTGGTGACGTACAGATCCCTAAACGATTTCAAACCCCAAATATGAAGCTATATGATGGTTCGACGAACCCCGGGGAACATGTTGCACATAATAGAGAGTGTATGGAGATCAACCCAATCCCTATGGAAATCAAGGAAGCGTGTATTTGCAAGGGACTTGGGTCTACCTTGACTGGAGCAGCCATGAAATGGCTACTTCCTTTACTCATTTAATTAACTTGTTCAATAACCAGTTTTCTTGCAATTGAACATTTAAGAAATTGATAGGTGATCTTTAAAGGGTTACTCGGAATCCTGGGGAATCCTTGAGAGATTTTATTACCAGGTTTAGTAAGGAGTCGCCGGAGATCCAAATCTAAACCTGGCTTCGGCAGTGGAAGCTCTTAAGTTGGGGTTAGGAAAAGACTCCTCTTTCTATGATGATCTTGTCATGACTCCATGCAGGTCATTAGATGAAGCAAGAAGCAAAGCCCTAAGGTTTATAAGGTAGAAGACGATAAGAAAAACTTTAAAAAGATCATTATCCTGAAGTATGATCAGACGAACGGGAAGGCCGAATCCCCGGGAAAATCATATCGATCAAAGCCTTATTGTAAGCCTGATAACCCCAGGATCAATGCAGTAGATGATGAAGACTATCCTAAGGTCTCTGAATATTGTTTTTCTGTTGATATTGGTGGATTAATGTGTGCCATGTAGGATTTAGGAGAGAAAGCCAGGTGGCCAAAAAAGATGGAAAAACATGGAGCCTGGAAAGACAAATCAAAGTGGTGTGCCTTCCACGAAGACTTTGGGCACTTGACTGATGATTGCATTGCACTCAGAAGGGAGATCAGCTATCTTATCAGCAAGGGCCACTTGAAAGAGCTACTTGGCAGGAAAAAGGGAAGAGAGCAAAATCCTGAAAAAGTTTCTGAAAGCCGACTCCTCCACCAACGGATGCAAAAACAATCCTGTTCATATCCGGAGGATCTGACATCTGTGGAACCACTTATTCTGCTGCAAAAAGAAATGCTGACCAAAGAAAGTTAGAAGTGGTTGACAGACCAACAAAGAATCTATTCTCACTCAAGCAAATACCATATCCTTTGATGAAAGCGATAGAGTCAATATTCAGGATCCCCACCATGATAGTTTGGTAATAACATTATATGTGGCTAACCATTATGTGCGCAGGATCCTTATAGATGGTGGAAGCTCTGTCAACATTATTCAACTAGATGTGCCGAGAAAGATGAATATTCCTGAGGATGAGATTATCCCCAGTTCCTAAGTATTGGTTAGATTCAGTGAAGAAACTAAGAATACCATTGGGGTATCAAGCTCCCAGTATATGTCGAAGGGGTAAATAAAATGCAAAAATTTTGTTTTATTGACTGTTTTCTTGTTGCAATATTATATTAGGCAGGCCCTGGATACACGACATGGAAGCAGTCCCCTCCACTTACCACCAGTGTGTGAAACTCCCAAGTCCATGGGGAGTTATCAAAATCATTAGTGATCAACAAGATGCAAAGAATTGCTACACCTCTTCTATGAAGTTTACTGGCAAATCCCAGCATGCGTAGCAATTACAAAAGCCAGCACGAGACGTAATGGAGGCCAGGTATCAAGAAATTAAAGAAGTACTTCCTTATCCCGAGCATCCTGAAGTTAAAGTGCTGATAGGAACGAGCATTCTTGAGGATATTGAGTCAAAATTACTCGATTTCCTCAAGTCAAGACTGTCAACATTTGCATGGAAACATGAAGATATGACAGGTATTTCCAAAGATATTATAACACATAAACTTGGAATTGATAATTCTTTCAGGCCAATCCATCAAAAGAGAAGAAAGTTTGCACCTGAGAGAAACATAATTATCCAAGAAGAAGTTGAAAGACTTTTGAAGGCAAATATGATCAGGGAAGTCGAATATCCCCGATGGCTAGCAAATGTGGTGGTTGTACAGAAAAAGAATGGCAAATGAAGAGTTTGTGTGGATTTCACAGACTTGAATAAGGCCTGCCCTAAGGATCCATTCCCTCTACCACACATAGATTCTATGGTAGACGCTACAGCTGGCCACGAAATGCTGACATTTATGGATGCATCCTCAGGATTTCAACAAATCCAAATGGAGCCCTCAGATCAAGAAGACACGGCCTTCATGACTCCCACAAGTATTTATTATTATATTGCTATGCCCTTTGGACTTAGAAATGCAGGTGAAACCTATCAGAGGTTAGTTAATATGACGTTCAAAGAGCAACTGGGGGACACTATGGAAGTTTATATCGATGATATGGTGGTGAAGTCCAAGAAAGGTGAGGATCACCTCCAGGATCTCAAGACTGCATTTGATATCCTCGACAAATATAACATGAAGCTGAACCCTGCAAAGTGCCATTTTGAAGTGAAGGCTGGAAAATTCTTGGTATAATGGTCACCAAAAGGGGGATAGAGGCGAGTCCAAAGCAGATACAAGCTATCCTGAATCTGAAATCCCCAGCATCAGTCAAGGATGTTCAAAGGCTACTTGGCAGGATAGCAACACTCAACTGATTCATATCCAAATCCTCAGAAATGTGCAAAGAATTTTATGATATCCTGAGGAAAAATAAGAAGTTCGAATGGACCAGTAAGCATGAGGAAGCTTTAATTTCCTTAAAAGCTTATATTTCCTCTGCTACTTTGCTGGTAAAACCCTAAGAAGGTGAACCTCTATCTCTATATCTAGTTGTATCAAATAATGTTGTGAGCGCAATTTTAGCCAAGGATCTCGAAGGTCAACAACATCCCAACTATTATGTAAGTAAAAGTCAATTGGATGTTGAGACCAGGTATTCTTATCTTGAGAAATTAACTTTAGCACTTATTATGGCGTCTACTAAACTTAGACATTATTTTGAAACTCATCATATTCTTGTTAAAACTAATTACCCTATTAAGTCTGTTTTGAGAAAACCAGAAATGTCAGGTAGGATGGCAAAATGGGTTGTAAAGCTGAGTGCATATGATATAGCATATGAACCTAGGATTGCCATCAAATCCCAGGCATTAGCAGACTTTGTGGCTGATTTCACTAGTGAACTTAAAGAAGAAGCATACTTGGAAGTCCAACAACTTGAAGAAACCAAAGATAAGTGGACTCTATACACTGATGGTGCTTCAAATGTTAGAGGAACAGGTCTCGGGATCCTTCTGAAATCGCCACAGGGGGACATTATACCTCAATCCATATCCTGCAGATTCCAAGCTACAAACAATGAGGCAGAATATGAAGCTTTGATAGCAGGATTACAACTAGCAATCGACATGAAAATCAGGTTTATTCAAGTACATGTTGATTCATTATTATTAACTAATCATTTTAATGGTTCGTATACTGTTAGAGGAGAAAAACTAATGAAATATTTAGAGCTAGTCAAAAAACTAGCAAAGTGTTTCGAAATGTTTGATATTTCACGGATACCTAGAGAAGAGAATGTTGAAGCAGATGCCCTAGCATACTTAGCTTCATCCTTCAGAATACCGAAAGGTGTCAAGATTCCTATCATACATATCCTGAGCCCAGTAATAGAAGAGCAAGGTGTTAATAAAATATCAGAAGATGATGAAGATATGAGAGTCAAGAATCCTGAGGATAATGAAAATTCTTGGATTATCCCGACCAGGAGATATATTCAGGATGGAGTTATCCCCAAGGATGAAAACCCAAGAGCTTTTCGCACAAAGGTAATCCATTATACTATAATGAATAATATATTGTACAGAAAATCTCTTGTAGGACCATATCTTAGGTGCTTGGAGAAGGCAGAAGCTCAAGAAGTTCTTCAGGATATCCACGAAGGAGATTGTGGGAATCACACTGGGAGCAGAGCACTATTCTCCAAAATCCTGAGGACATGATACTTCTGGCCAACGATGAAGAGGGATGCTATGAATTATTCTCAGAAATATGATGCATGCCAGAGACATAACAACATTTTGCACCAGCCAGCAGAACCACTGTACCCTGTTATATCCCCTTGGCCTTTCATGAAGTGGGGTATGGATATTGTGGGAAAGCTACCAAGAGCTACGGGAGGAAAAGTCTTTATGCTAGTTATGACAGATTATTTCTCGAAGTGGATTGAGGCTGAATCTTTTGTTCATGTCAGAGAGAGAAGTTATCTCATTCATCAAGCGCAATATCCTGACAAGATTTGGAATCCCGGCAGAGATAGTGTGTGAAAATGGCTCATAATTCATCGGCAAAAGAACAACTAACTTCTGTGCCAGTTGGGGAATCAAGATGATCACTTCAACACCTGTCAATCCTCATGCTAACAGACAGGCCGAATCAAGCAACAAAATCATTATCAATAACCTGAAGAAAAAGTTGGGTTCTAAGAAAGGAAAATGGGCCGAGAAACTACCCTTTGTTCTTTGAGCAGACAGGACCACTTCAAAGAATGCTACTGGCCAGACTCCTTTCTCATTAGTATTTGGGGCTGAAGCAGTTATCCCTAAGGAGATGGTTATCCCTATAGCCAGAGTCAGTCATCAAAATCCCGAAGATAATACCCAGAGTCTACTTAAAGATCTAGATGCAGTAGAAGAACTCAGAGATTTAGAAAAGATCAGAATGGCCTCTTATCAGCAAAAGATAGCAAAGTCGTACAACAAGAATATCAGGGTTCGTAGATTTCAAGAAGGGGATTTGGTTCTCCGAAAAGCCTTTCAGAATACTACAAATCCTGTGGATGGAAAGCTTGCACCAAAGTGGGAAGATCCTTACTTGATTGAGTCAGAAGCAGGAAAGGGGGCATACAGATTGTCTACTTTAGATGGTGACTTATTACCAAGGGCTTGGAACGCCATCCACCACAAAAAATATTTTATGTAAGACTTCTATCCCAAGGATAATTTAACAGTGATGTTAAACAACTAAGGTATGTATTCGAATTTATATTTTTATTCATTTTCAATATTCTTATTCTTTTATCATGGTACTGACTTAAGCATCGGAGGGGTGTTAGCAAAGCTAACACCCACCCTTCACTTAGATTTGACTGTTTTGTAGCATGAAGATATGTGGTATTCCCACATGGAACGAAATTAACAAGGGCCTTGTCGCCAGTTTATTCCTAAGGATTAAGAGGTTTTCATCTCTTCTATGGGCCTTGTCGCCAGTTTCTTTGGGTCTTGCCGCCAGTTAAGGTATTATTCAATTCCTTCTAAGGTTTAAGGGGTTTTCACCTCTTCTTGAGATCGCCTGTAGCACACGTTTATTCAGCCGTAGTTCGAGAGACGGGGCCAACACATGAAATATAGTGACTTGTTACCTCATTATCCTCAGCTATTTGTTTGAATCTCAAGTTTTTGGTAGATGTACCATTTCCTAAGGTTTAAGGGGTTTTCACCTCTTCTAAGGGCCTTGTCGCCAGTTTATTCCTAAGGTTTAAGGGGTTTTCACCTCTTCTAATGGACTTGTCACCAGTTTGTTTAGGCCTTGTCGCCAGTTTGTTTAGGCCTTGTCGCTAGTTTGTTTGGGTCTTGTCGCCAGTTTGTTTGGGCCTTGTCGCCAGCATTTCTGAAATTATTTTCAGGATAATGTTAATGTTGCAGGTCTATCAGAATATCCTTATGATTGGAGGAACAACCTGAAAGGTAATCTTATTACAAGGATGAAATGGTCTATACATTATCAGAGTTCGTTGCTATATGATTCTGGTATGATTTCATATTTGTAATTATCTTACATTTCATATTACTTGCCCTATTTATAAGTTGAATTTTATAACTAGGTATTGATTTATTGACTTAAACTGTTATTAAAAAATTCCATTTATAATAGATTCAATTTTTTCTCTAAAAATTTTATAACAGAAACATGGATAAAATACCAGCACAAGTCATAAAAAGTTGTCATACTAATATTATAGTTCAGGAAAGGATGATTCAGGTTTCACTCAAAATAGAGCACATCCACCTGAACCATCATATTGTTCAAAAACATGCAATAAAAGTTAGTTTGGGTTTCGTCCTGAACCAGGATCCCTCCACCCAAACCACTATCCTAGGCATATTGTTCATACATAACCAAAACACAAATTGTTCAAACAAACCAGAAACACATCAAATTAACCTGGAAACCAGGTTCAAACCTTGACATCATCACCATGATCACCCTCCTTCTTCTCCGATTTCGTCACCTCACTAGCCTTCGTCTCCTTCATCTCCTCACTAGCACCTGTCTCCTTAATCACCTCAGAGGTACCTTCCACATCAACCTCTTCAACCTTCTCGCCCCTCAGCATCTTCAGCTACTTCCTCCAAGCCGCAGAATTCCAAGAATCCATCACATAGCCCTTCGCTTGCACCTCCTTTGACATCTTGAGCATTGACTCCAGGATACTGGTGGCTGCAGATTTCTTGGCCTCTTCAATAAACTTAGTCATCTCCAACTCAAATGAAGTTCTGAGGTCCATAATCTCCTTGTCCTTCTTTTTGAGAAGCTTGTTCTTTATGTCAGCCGCATGTAAAAGATCGGCAATCTTGACGTCAGCCTCTTTCAGAGCCAATTCAGCATCTTGGAATCTCTGATGGTAACCTTCGGTTCTCTGTTATCCCCACATTTAACATAAGTTTTTCTGCAGATTACTATTTTCAGGATAAACAAAGATACTTACTGTTCCAAGAAAGTTGGTGAGAGCTTGCAACTTCTCTACAGCATCGGTAGTGCTCATGTAGGCAAAGGGCTTAGTTTCAGCTGAAGTGGTGGCCTTCCTTTTCTTCTGGGCAACGCTCTTTTGACGAGTCGTTGGAATCCTTACTTTCGGGGAGAGGGTCTTGGAGTGTTCCTCTTTCACCACGGTCATGTCCTCGATGAGATCATCCAGGTCAACTAAGCTGGAGGAAGATTTTGGCTTTGGCATCTCCGCACAATGATTTATCAAGTTATTCTCAAGAAAGTGAAATCTTGAGAATTTTATGAAATATCCAAGATACTTACCAGAAGACATACTTTCAAGAGACTTCGTAGCGGTAACGCTTATTTCCCCTGTTTCTTCTTCTAACCATAATTCCCTATCTTGTGCTGGAATTTTGAACAACGCCTTGAGCCTTCGATTCGTATCTTTCCTGTACCTTATTATATCCTCAAACACAACTTCAATGAATCCGTATTAATACAAACTGTTTGCAAAAATAAATTTTATCCTAAGAATTTCCTTCCCTTGTGAACCCATTTAACAGGCAAGTTTACTCCATCGGGAATAGAGTCACGGCAAACGAAAAAGAATTTCTTCTTCCAATCGTGATCATTACCGGGCACCTTGGGGACCATGTAAAGGCGGCTGGATTCGGATTGAAGGCAGTAGCGGCGAGATCCGTGTGTATGAAGGTTATAGGTTGCGGCTATTTCAGGAATACCTATGGACAGTTCATGGGTTCTATTCAAACGATCTATCGTAGACAAGACTCTCCACACCATTGGCATGACTTGGAAGTAAGAGAACCCGGTAATGTCAAAGAACTCCTTAATAAGCAGAGAAAATGGATACAAAAGGCCGATCAAAAAGGGGTAATGGAAAAAGCAAACCCAGGTTTTAGAAGAGAAGTTAGCTTTGACTTTAGGGTCATATGGTCTAATGATGGCCTCAGCGGGTAACAAGCCTGAATCATTTAGAAACCTAATGTCGAGATCTTTAAAAAGACACCGGTTTTCATTAGTAGTAGGGATGTGACCCTGGTCGACGAAATCTTCCAAGGTTACGAATGAATAAGGATTAGGCGATCGAAGGGTTCTTTTCCTGATTGTTGTTCGAATTAAAAGCTTTAGAAAAATTAAGAAACGATAGAAAGAGGAACTGACCTGATTACGAAGCGGTGGAAAGACTATTATTTTGAGATTTGGGAATGGCTTAATTATAACATAAAGAAACGGTTATAGGGTTTCCTCAATCCGCGTGCATGTCCTTTCAAGTAGCGGAAGATATTTTTATTTTGAAATTTAAAATTTTTACAGCTGTCACGCGCTATCTGTAAAAATTGGGGGCAATTGTTGGGTGCTGATTTTTTATCCTCAAGATTTGTTATGATTCAAGGATTCTGAGCTATCCTACCGATGCAAATATTCTGAGGATGATATTTAACTAATTCAATTGTCCTATATTATTTTTGTTTGTTTGCAGATAAGACCACGTGATTAATATGATTATAAGAACGTGGGATTGCAACAGATATTATTTGAACTTCGTCAACTCGAACGTGGGCAGCAACGGATCATGGGAGACTTAGTCTAGGGTTTGTTCCGGATTTCTCGGAAATTCTGTTGTATTCTTTGCTTAATTAAACGAGCTGATAAAATTGACTAGAACACACACTTCACTGCTTTAACTACTAGCACTCATTGTAACACTTAGCATTTGATTTACTATCAGCTCCGCTACTTGTAACCACCTTTTCGTTATTAATAAAATCCACGGTGATAGTTTTCACCGTCCGGGGGTTTTTTGTGACGGAGATTCTCACAATCAAGGGATTTTTCCCTCGTAATAAAATTGTTATGTTCACTCATTTTTTAATCAAGCACTCTACCTCACGTACTAATTTGATCAAAAGTTACTTTGTTAATTTTTGACCGAAACAGTTACATAGATGAGAGTAACATGGATTTCTCGCTTTATATTTTACAACTCTATTAACTTAATATACTCGGCTTTTGAAAGGCACCAATTCTAAGAGTATGATATATAGTTAGTTGTTGACTAGGATGTCTAGGATTTGGTATTCACCACAAGGCCAAATAAGTTATTGACATCAAGCAGAGGTTGAAGAATCACCAAATGACATATGAAAGAAGAAGATTATATTGTAGCACCTTAACTGAAGATCTGTCATCTCACGCTCTAAGAACTATCTATTTTTTGGAAAATGTTGGTTGGAGAGTTTAGACTGCTTAGGAACGGTCTAAACAATGGGATGGATTCCTCTCAAAGCAATAATAGCTCACGAAATAAAAGGAAAATTCCACAATTTGGAGTGAAAATAAAAAATATTTATAGTGATTGTCGGGATGGACTCTATTTAGATGTTCACAATCCTTTAGGAGAAGTGCCGTTGTTAGGAGTAGGAGTACTGCTTGATGTTTCGGGTTCGAATGTCATGATGCCTAAGGGCATAAAGGATAATCATCTATATTACATAAACGAGTATCTCTAAGAAATTTTAACTAATCGAGTCTTCAGGGAATAGTTGTCATGTTAATCATGAAAACAAGGCCAAATAAACAAAGTTACATAGGTAGGAAAACAAAGTTACTAATTAGTGACAAGCGGTTCTCTTCATCTTCTTGAATCTAAGGGTTGCAACTTTCCACGTAAGGTCATTAGTTCATCTAAGTTGGACATAGAACAAAGTGTTGACACGGGTGATAGTAATCTCCTTCACTTAGACTAGAGTAGTCATGGGAAAGTCGCAAGAAATGGTCTAGTAGGTAAAGTGAATAATATATCCTGAGGGCGTGGACTTGGGTCACAGATTTACTCAATTACAACTACCAATTTAACAGGGGTAAGAGTGAAATGTAATTATTAGTTTTACTATAGTCATATGAATTTGTAAAAAGTATGTACGGGTTTCATAAACTATGAAAATTATTTTTGTGTGTCTTAATAGAAATCTATAATGTTGAATCCCATTTTGAAGGAAATTGTATGGATGACACGTTAAGCTGCATCTTGGAAATACAAATTTTAGAAAAGACTTTAGTCGTTTTCTTTCAAAAACTTTGAAAAGATAGTGATAACTTGAATGAGGTAAAGAAATTTAAGAAAAGCTAGAGTTTTTGTTAATTTAAACTTTGACACTAAGTTTGTAGTTTCTTAGAATATTAAGTAAACTTCAACAAAAGTATTAAATGAACTCTTATAATCCTTTTGATTAAAGTTTTAGTTAACTTTAATAAATCTTAAGATCTATTTGGTAGATTTTAAGAAAATATATAGAATACTATTAAGTTATTATTAACATAAACACGGATAAAAATGAATAGAGTGATCTGAGAAGGATATGAACTTTAACTCTTAGAAATAAAGAAGAGCGTAACTAAGAAGGGTTAGGGTTCCTCTGTAGAAGATGCAATTAAGGGGAATTGGAATGATCCTTAGTCTAGGTTTTCGATGCTAGCTAGTGAGTTTCAAACTCATGTAGTCTATCAATGCAAATAGATTACCTCACCATTGTATGTTGATCATTAAATCAAGCTATCACGAATTTGGGAATTTGTGACTTCAACATTCGAACCTACCAGGTAGTAGTGCGTCGTGAGGTTCACAAGGTGTTCGTATGGATCATTTTCATAGTCATTAGAGCTGAAGAATTCAGAAAACGATATAAGAGAAAGGTTCCTAATTACTTATTTAATGATTAAAGTAAGAAGTATGTTTAGAAATAGTTATACATATATTATAATAGAGGAACATATTTTAAACACATAGTAAAAGGGAAAGACATAACAATACCAAGGATAGATGTAAATTCCCAATGTGAGGGGTTAAGAAATTAGTTTTCCATAGAAGAAATTTCCAAATTTCCATTTTTAATTCCAAGGGCTAAGTGGCATGACAACATCTTTGATGAAAATGATCCTCGTGTTAACATGGAATGGTTGGATAGAGTTGACATGAGTGAATACATATGAACTCGGAACTTAGTGACATTGGATTATTAACAAGTTATAGATAGCATTAGTTCATATATAAGTGGCATGTCAAAGACAGTTCACCATCTACCCACTTGGGTAACTTTGTAACCTATGTAGTAAGATTACACATGGATCCGACAAACTCTGGACATGTTATGTAGGTCTAATGTGCATGAGGATGAAGGTTGACTTGCTCTTAAGCCATGTGGGTTTGTACGAACATATAGGTGGCTTATCGCTAGCAAGGCGTGTGCATATTTAGCTAACTTGGCTATATGAATGAGGTTATAGGCTCGTTGAGAATCTTTCATAATAGACTTTAGTAAGACTAGAGTTTGTTACTTAAGTTTGGTTGGGTTAGCAAGCCCTAACCACTATCACCTAGGTTAACATCATTCTCATTATAGAGTACGACTTAAAATGAAGTAACTGATGTGAAGAGCAGTGTCAATGTGGGTTAGTTCTACATAATTCGCCAATAGTAGCTGTAGAATTTGGGGATGTATAAAAAACTGAAATGAAGTAGCCAAAGAATATGTTGAAAATATCACTGAGGAATAAATATGAGTCTCTAGTATTCATGATCAGTTGAAGCATTCAATAATGTTATGAAAAATATGATGACCTCAAAAATCTTCATGGTGCTTCTCGTGCGTAGGGTTAAGGTTGCGTTTTACAGAAGGTTATAATGTGTGCATTGAGGATATAATGATATTCAAGGTATGAAAATGTATGCTTAGGACGAGTCACAGGAGAAACTAATGAAGAGATAGAAAGATCCATTAGGTTCCATTAATAGAGAAAAAGGAATGGTACCGTCGTTCCATCACGGGTAGTTGATAACTCATATAAGCTTGATCTCATGTTATGTTCTTATAGTTTTTACGTATTTGTGATATTTTGTAATGATTTGGTTAGGAGTGTTGTTTACCATAATAGGATTTTACAAAAATTCACGTGCACGTGCAAACTCATAATTACGTTGTGCACCCATAATTATAAATTTGCCTTGCATGATCATTCTAGTGTTTACCACTTAGGTGATTCATAATTGTTTCGTTCATATTTATAGTTCTGAAATTACCTAAGCAAGCTCTTACTCTAACATCACTCCTAGTAATGCAATATGGGTTCCTATATAAATCAATCTATGGCTGGATAGGGGTATCGATGAAGGTATAACGTGTATCCTTCTTTGCTAAATATGAAAATTAAATAAATACTAACACAAAAACGGGGTCATAATCCCCTAATAATCTCGAGCATAACACGCTCCAATCAACATAAATGCCATCTCGCAAAGGTCCATAAACCCGAGCATATCATGCTCCAAATCAGTATATGCGCCCTAATGCCTTAATATATCAAGCAAAAATGAAATACAAATATAATAGGGAATGACGCATGTCATAAATGAATTCCTTAAGAACGTGCCCTATAAACCGTAATACTAATCATGTGTGCATAAATGGTATATATGAAAGTCAATAATAAATCACTTATGCACAGTTCAAATCAATAAGTTAATTCTCCAAACCAAAGCATAAAGTTCTATGAGCCGCATCCTAAAGCTCTTTTAATCGCGCCTAAGTGATTTAATGTACTTATTTGGTCAAGGTCTTGCAGCGTCAGAGTCTTAGTCTTAGCGGGGAGGGATCCATAAGGTATCTCGGTTAAAGCCTAGAAATCTCTAACGAGTTCAAATTCGCTAAAACCTTTACCTCTGATACCAATCTGTCACACCCTGCCATGGGGGCTGGTTGTTTTATCTACAAATTGGTACCAACGTAAACTGCGGAATATTATTAATAAATATAAGCTACAATGTTTATACTATGTATTTAAAATCTAGGTGTAACTACACAACTATATCTTCTCTGACACTACTGAAATCCCGTATTAGGTTCTACTAATCTTCTTGGAATATAATGTTCATTGTTATTGTTCGACTTACGCCTCTATCTTTAGTCATGCACATTACAATACCAAATCGCTATCCACAAGGTACATGAATACATGCTAAAAAGCGTCAACTAAAAAGTTGATGAGTTCTTGAGTGTAGCTCACATACACATTAAAGAGTTAAATTATAAAAGCGCGCAAGTTTGCGTGTATGTAAGTATAAAGCACGGTGCAGATCAATCAAGTCCACAATCAAACCTGCAACTAGCATAAGTATCCCCAACTTATACTAGAAGTTAAACTGTCATGGACTATGACCCTGCTAAAAGCAATAATCAAACACGTAGGTTATATGCCGCAACAATCCGCAGATCTCAGTGTGGTTTACCTAACATAGGGTCACTGTGCGTGGGGGTCTCCCAAAAAGTACTACCCATACAAGCCTCCCGCCCATCCCCTTGGGCTAATGATTGTGTAAAAGTTGGGACAAAATTTAGCAGTAAAACACTTCTTGATAAATATCACACTATAAGTAAAACCAGCATGTATCCAGCCCAAAAAGTTTGAGTATAAAGGGCAGTACGAAACTCACCTCGGTCCGTATGCAACTTGTATATATGAAAGAAAATCTATGAGCTTGCAACTACGCTAGGAACCACCAAGTACGCCTAGTATATATTAATCAACAACAAGTCATCAACATCATTGTAAAGCTTATTATGGGTATTTGGTACTAGTTAATTCTAAGTGTTGTCCATGGTGTGTTGGTTTCCAATGAATAACTTCCCTTTTATGGAAAGATTACACTTAAAATATTTTTTTAATATTGGTGTTGTATGTTAAGAGATTATAGTTCAAATTCTGAGAGTTTTTGTTAGCTCAATTGAGTTGTCGGGTTTTGATAAAGTTTCAATTTTTGGAAATTCGGGCTTCTGTTTAGCTTTCGGGTTACCATATGAATATAGAAGTTATATATGTTATTCATATCATGGGTTTGATAATTCTTGCTTAAAACAACCATGTATTGAGTTTACAATAGTTGACAACGTCATTAGTTTTTAACAATGTGTTTCAAAAGAAAATTATTGAAAATAAAATTTCTCTCTTCCTATAATATACATATCAGAAAGTAAGTTATTTCCAGGTCTGGTTATTACAGTAAGCTTGGGGCCGCAAGGTTTTAATCCTCGAACTTTCATTTAACGTCTCTTTTGCCAAAAATCGGGTTAAATGTTAGTTAATCATTGTAAAACGAGCAAACACTCAAATTATGGTTTTATTATCTTATACTTTCTACTGAATATCAGAATATTCACATTATTATATTTTTCAAAAAGATCGTTCGGTTTATGTCGGTTCGCCGTAATTCGCATTTAAACTCTAAATACTTGCAAAACTGGTGTTGTATATACTGAAAATGGTTTACAACACTATTATATAAAATTTTTGAAATAATTTATGGAAAAATACTCATTTTATATTTTGAAGCATTTTAGTCTTTAACAGGCGGTCCGTTCGTCGGTTTCAACAAAACAACCATTTTAAACTTGTAAACGGACCCCTTTTCTAAATCCACTTATCCTTTAATATTTTATAACTTATATTTACTCATTTGGACTTATAAGTTTTAGTTTCAAAACCATACTTTTATATTTTTAGTTGTTGAGAAATAAGTCGTTTCCAAAAATGCCCTTTCGTTATGCTTTTAACAAAAACTTATTTTTAGCCATCTAACATGTCAGGACCTGTTTTAATACATAAAAATAGGTTACTTTGGCATTACATGGGTTTTGAAAGATGTTCTTAGCTGCAGTTTCGTTAACGGCCTGGTTTTGGCCCGTTTGGGTTCTAGTTCGGTTTTAAAATGAGGATTCATGTAAAACGGTTCCGGGTCAGGTTATAACTCATCATAATATTATGTTTAGGGCTATAAACAATTGTTATAATATCAGCTAGGTTACAGGGCTAATTCCTTGGTTAAAAGATTCACTAACGTGTCAGTTGGGAGGGTTATTATCATGGTTTCAATATTATCATTTGGGGGCTGGGTTATGCCATTTTTAAGGACTCAAATAAACATGTTTAACTAAAAACTTTCTGTTTCAAAATAATACTTTTGGTTTCATTGTTTCAGTTTTATACCCATCATATTTTTATTCCAAGAATGCCCTTAGCCACGTTTATTGAGTAAAGCTGGTTCCTCACCACGAACCAGTTCTGGCCAGTTATGATTCAATGCAAATGACTTACTAAAAGTTTCATATTGATATTAGGATTCTAGGAACCTTAATAGTGGCTTTGGTTCGTTTAGGCCCGTTAGCGCCTTTTGTTCGGTTTTAAGAACAATGTTTCACTTAAAATAGTTTTCGATCAGATTATAGATCATAAAAACATTATACTTAAGGCTGCAAAAAGATGTTATAGTATTATTTAGGTAGCATGGCTCATTTCTTAGTTTAATGGGTTTCAAAAGTGTAGGTTTAAACGATTTTTACCATGCTGTTACATGTTATCTTTTGAGGATGAATTAAACCAAGTTTAAAAACGTAAATAAAGAAGCTTAATTTCTAGAATTCATGCTAACAGTCCAGAAGTTAATATGGTCATTTATTTGTTCGGTTTTCAAACTAGTTCGTCCTTAAACGAGTTACCAAATGGCCATTAATGTGGCCACAGTTTTGGGGCTGCATATAATGTATTTTTAAATGTTACAGAGCAGTAATAAATTCTCTAGGATCTTGTTATTTAACGAAGTTTTACGATTAAATTTCTTGGCCCGTTTGTTAGTTAAATAAAACAGAGTTTTTGTTTATAGATTCTAAATATTTTGGAGGGTTAATTTACTATTACATTAACTCAGATTTTTATCATGTTCATTCACAAGTTTTTGAGATAATTTTAAGCAAGATTATATTCTGGTATGGGATGGTTCGGTCATGAGTTTAACACGGAGTCAAATCTTAGAATAATATGTAAACGTAAACGATTATAGGGTTGGGGTACCTTGAATGGGTTAGGGTTTCATGAGTGGAGTCGAGCTCCGATTCTTGGACGGTTCCACGAGCAATATAAGCAACTTTGGGCTACAATTAGGTTATCGATTCAGTAGAAAATCAAAGGATCAGGATAGAGAATGAGTTGAACAAGATTAGAATGGTGATCACCAGATTTCTTGATGACTTTGGACTGGTTCGGATCCTTCAGAAATCAGCAGGGAGCAATCATCAAAGAGAGAACAGGGAGTTTGAATATGTTTAGCAAAGTGAAAATTAATGTTTGAATTAAGTAATAGAGATAAGAGAAGGAGAACAAATTTGGTTGCAAGGATTTTTCTTGGTTGAGGAAGACATGCAATTGTTTTGATTGGAGAAGAAAACTGCTGAAACGTGAATGGAGCAGGGGTTGGATTTGATCAGGATTACAGATTTAACACCTTTTATTGTATTTTGTATTTTTAAAACCTATTATTTTTTTATAAACCATAGATAATATGTTTTAGATAATGAACAAGGGGTTGGTTTTTATATTAAAATCATGGTATTATATTGTTTATGATTATATTACACATCGCAATTCTTGTTTATCAGTTTTTGTTTCACTCGATTCGGTTGCCAGACGTAACGTAGAAAGTCATTTTATGTTTGAGTTATACAGTTTGGATACCCGGTAAAAATAAATATGTGTTGGGATGGTTCTTAAAATTTTGAGATATTAGGTTCAGGTTCATTTGGGTTAACCGAGTCTAGGTTTCATTTGATTGATTTGGGTCAAGCCCATGTTATAATTATGTTATTATCTTTGGGTTTATCTCTATCTCTATCGGGTTCTACGTAATCATTGAGTCGAGACCATTAGCTATAATCTCTATGGTTCGGGCCAAGCCTGTCAACGTACGATTCGCTTCGACTATTCGACCAACATCAAACTTCGTATCTACGATATAATTTCCTAAAAGAAAAAAAATTAGCCCCATTTTTTGGGTTGCTACACTTGGGACCACGTTAAGATTCCCAAAGAATTTGACAAGCGGAATACGGCTACGTTTTGTTTCTTTGTCCATATGATCCACGATTTGAACAGGTATCTGAATAACGCGCATAGATTCATCAATTCAGGGTTCATCAAGGGGTATATGGAGGTTCCCCTCGGCTAAGAACTTTTTGAGAAAGGAAACGGGGAAGTTTTTATGAACATTGGAGAGCTCTTCGAGGAGATTGAGAAGATACGCAACTCTACCAACCCTTTCAACGATCTCGAATGGGCCAACAAAACGAGGAGATAGTTTATACCTTTTGCCAAAACGAACTACCCCTTTCCAAGGAGATAATCGAAGGATAACTCGATCACCAACATTGAACTCGAGAGGTTTACAACGCCTATCGGCGTAGCTCTCTTGACAGCTACGGGCGTCAAGAAGATTTTGATGAATAAGAGCATCCGATCGTTAGTTTCTTGAACAAGCTCGAGACTGGTGATTTGCAATTCACCAACCTTTGTTCCAACAAATCAGGGAATGACATTTTTGGCCATAGAGAGCTTCAAAATGTGTCGTGCCAATGTAGTGTGAAAACTATTATTGTAGGAAAACTCTACAACTGGTAAGTGAGTATCCCAATTTCCAACAAAATCTAGTATCCAGGAGTGGAGCATATCTTCGAGAGTTTGAATTGTTCTCTCGGATTGACCATTGGTTTGTGGGTGATAAGCGGTGCTTAGATAAATATGGGTACCCAAGGCGGTTTCCAACGATCTCCAAAAATGAGAGGTAAACTGACCATCACAATCGGAAGTAATGGTCAAGGGCGTTCCATGGAGGAAAATGATGTTCTTGACATAGAGTCGGACTAATTCGCATACGGAGGACTTTTCTCGGAACGGTATGAAGTGAGCCGACTTGGTCAAACGATCAACAATCACCAAATACTATCATGGCGGTTCTGAGTAGTGGGGAGTTTGGTAATGAATTCCATGGCTATGTCATCCCATTTCCAAATAGGGATAAGAGGTTTCTCGAGCAAACCAAACGTCTTTTGATGCTCGAATTTAACCTTAAAGCATGTGAGGCATTTAGATACATACACCATGATATCTTTCTTCATTCTCGGCCATCAAAACATGGGACGAAGATCGGCATACATTTTATCTGCACCGGGATGAATAGAGTATCATGACAGATGAGCTTCATTTAGGATGAAAATGTGAAGACTGTCATAAGCAGGAACCCATAAACGGTCCAAATAATAGCGTAATCCATTATGTTTGGTTTCAAGTTGGTGTTCGGCGCCACACGACATCTCGTCGTATAGGTTACCCTCGGTGACGGAGACGTGTTGTGCGTCGAAGTTGCGGTATTGGAGGTTAGACTGGATGGTGACACAATGGAGCAAGATAGATTTAATATGACTCTTACGACTAAGAGCATCAGCCATGACATTCGCTTTTCCGGGGTGGTAGAAAATTTCGCAATCGCTTAACAATCCGGCCCATCGCCTTTGTCTCATATTGAGGTCCTTTTGGTTGAAAATATGCTCAAAACTTTTATGGCCGGTGTAGACCACACATTTCGTGCTGTAGACGTAGGTCTCAAAATTTTCAAGGCAAACAGACCGCACGAAGTTCAAGATTGTGTGTTGTTTAATTTTTCTCATGCACCTTGAGTTGATACGAAGTGTAAGCAATGACCTTATCTCGTTGCATAACAACACAACCAAGACCTTGGATAGAAGCATCACAAAAGACAACAAAATCGTCGTTGCCCTCGGGAAGATCAACGATTGGAGCATTGCAAAGCATGTTCTTAGGAGTTTGAAATGCTTCCTCTTGCCCCATTCGTTAACTTTTCCTTTATGAGTTAGTGCGGTAAGGGGTTAGGCAATCTTCAAAAGGTTATGGATAAAACAACGGTAATACCCCGCTAAACCAAGAAATTAACGAACCTCCGTTGGTGAGGACAGGGTCACCAATTTTTAACAGCCTCAATTTTAGCGGGATCAACGTGAATACCTTTTTTGTTAACGATGTGGCCTAAGAATTGAACTTGCTTTAGCTAAACTTCACATTTGGAGAATTTAGCATAAAGTTGTTCCTTTCATAACAAGTCGAGAATGGCGTGCAAATGGTCTTTGTGCCCGGTCTTGGATTTAGAGTATATCAAGATATCGTCGATGAAAACAATTACGAACTCGTCGAGGTAGGGTTTACAAACAAGATTCATAAGGTCCATGAAAACGGCGAGAGCATTAGTCAACCCAAAAGGCATAACTCGGAACTCAAAGTGGCCATAACGAGTACGAAAGGCGGTCTTGGGTATGCCATCTTCGTGAACATGGAGTTGGTGATAACCCAAACGGAGATCAATCTTGGAGAAACACGCGGCTCCTTGAATTTGATCGAAAATATCATTGATACGCGGAAGGGGATAATGCTTCTTGATAGTAAGCTTGTTGAGCTTGCGGTAATCTATGCACATACGAAGATTAACGTCTTTTTTCTTAAAAATCAGAACGGGTGCGCCCCATGGAGACGAACTTGGGCGAATGAAACCCTTGTTCAAAAGTTCTTGGATTTGGTCGGGGAGTTCTTGCATTTCGGAAGGTGCAAGACGGTAAGGTTCTTTGGCTACGGGGTTTTCTCCGGGTACGAGATCTATACGGAACTCCATTTGATGAATGGGAGGGAGTCCGGAAACGTCATTGGAAAAGACTTCGTGGGAAGTCGCGGATAATCGGGATGTCGGAAATTTTCTTTTCTTTATCAGATTTTGTGGTGACGTGGGCTAAGAAGGAAACATACTTCTTGCGTAAGTAACGTTGGGATTCGAGGCACAACATGAGGTTTAGATTTGAGAAGGGTCTTTCTCCGAGAACATTTAGAATCACGCCCCCATCGATAGGGATTCGAATGAGTTTCTCGAAAAATAAAATTTCGGCATGGTGGAAAGAGAGCCAATCCATACCAATGATAACGTCGAAGCTACCTATTTTCATAGGGATAAGGTCTATAGAGAACTTTTTCCCATTGATAGTAATCGTGCAATTTCGAATGACGAAGTCAATAGTGATCGAATTACCAATGGCTATCTCTACCGTGAAAGGTTTAGATAATTTACTACGATGCACATCAAGTATGTAATTAAAATCAAAGGAAATAAAGCTCCTATCAGCTCCCAAATCAAATAGTACCGAAGCATGGTGCTTATTAACTAGAAACGTACCGTTCACCACATAATTCGAGTTTCGGGCTTGATCAGCATTGATGGTGAAAGCTTGTCCATGAGTTTCTTGAGGTGCTTGGGTTTGAGAAGTCGAAGCTTAAGGGGTCGGAGCTTGATAGGCTTGCATGACCATGGGTTAGGCTTGAAGAGTTGGAGGACCCATGACTTGGGATACTTGGGGTTGATAAGCTTGCACTTGATAGGCTTGGGAGGTGTAGTAGGGTTGTGGTGCAACATAGGCTTGGTGAACTTGGGCGAGTCGAGGACACGCGCTACTAAGGTGATTTGGGTCGCCACAATTGTAGCAAGCCCAAACGGGGTTAATGATTGGAGCACGAGGGACGGCTCGGTTGGGTTGGTTTGATGGTGCGAATAGCGATGGAGCGGCTTGCACACAAGGTGCTTCTCGACAATATTGGGTAAGGTGGCCGAATCGGTGGCAATTGGTGCACACCCTACAAGTGGCTTGGGCCGGGTGATGGCGTTGGCAAGTGTTGCATTACGGGTGTGGGCCGGTGTAGGGCTTCTTGTTTGGAGGGGCTTGTTGGGCTTGTGGTTGGGCTAAGACATAATTTTGGGAGTTGGGTTTTATCTTGTTGTTGCGTTAGTGGGATGAGTTGTTGTGGTTGTTATTCTTGGAGGATTCATGCTTAGATTCCTTAGTGGGCTTGAGTGTGTGCATATCATTGTGTTTCTAAGAACTCTTCCGCGCCAAGGTCCCAAACTTAATGTGGTTCTCGGTGATGGTACCGGCTAGAGTGATGGAATCATGAAGAACTTTCGGGTCACGGATCAGAACGAAATCTTGGATTTGCATTGCAAACCTGGGATGTACTAATAAATGGCCCGCTCCAAAGGAGTGACCATATGCGGGATGAGAAGGCTCAATTCGGGAAACTGGTTATTGTAAACAACATTATTACCACCATCTTGCTTCAAGTTTCAAAACTCCTCTTCCAACTTACGGAGTTCATATTTTGGGTAGAACCTTTCGAGCATGCGTTTCTTAAGGTCTTCCCCCGGCAAAGCCATGGCAACCACAGCCCCAAGAGCATACTTTTTACCATTCCACCAAGTGAGGGCACTCGATTTGAAGGCGCTCGAGGCGTAGGTAATATTTTTGTATTCCGTGCAAGCACAATGGAGAAACACACTTTCCATGTGTTCAAAGCATTGGAGGAGGGTGGTAGCACCCTCGGATCCAAGGTAATCGGTTGGGTTAGCACTTATGAATTGCTTGAAGGAGCAAGAAGTTGGGTTTCTATTCACGGGTGGCAGTGGCATTTACACTTTGGAGTTGAGAGATGATTTTCGGGAGGGCTACCACGATTCCCTTAGCGATGCAGAATGACATGCTACGACCAGATTTGCCGGTTCGATGGTTACGGTTGATGAGACGGGAAGTCATACCGCAAGGGTAAAATGTGTAACACCCTGGCTAAAGCAGAATGCGCCCGGGTGCGACGTACAAATTGTTCAAAAAACATGGGCCACTAATACGTGGCAATAATATCATTAATTCATTCAAATCCCAAGTACACAAGTTTATTAGATGAATAAACGCAAAGAAAAAGAAACAAAACAAACGTCTTCTTGTTTATTATTTAAATATCCTAACTTCTAGTATCCTCGTCATTTCATCCTCTAATGAAAGTACATGTAGTGCATATATATAAAGTAAAGTCAACTGTAATTGAATAGTTGGTGAGTTCACACAGTTTAAATAATATATAAAACAATACAATTCCATGAAAACTTGTGAAAAAAAAACATAAGGATTCTTTACACTAGAATCAAAGGTCCTGAGTGTAAAGAATAAATGAAGGTCTTTTCAAGTTGGATCTGTGCACCAACATACTCATATCGAAGTCCCTTTTCTACTAGAAACATGGTCCTGAGTGTAAAGGGGGGCGTATGATCATACTTACCGAAGAAATCCATGCACATAATATTTGAGCAAGTAACAAGTAAACACACAAGTCCATGTAACGAATTGTAGTTTGTAAATAATAAATAAAAGAATTTGAATTGTTGATAGGATATATATGCTACCCCCAAAATAGTTAAAAAGGGTAAAAAAGGGGTGTGAGAAACTCACCTTTGTAGTTGGATGATAACTTGGAAAAGAAACAGAAAGCGCGTTATATGAAACCAATGGATCGAATCTCGCGAGCTAAAATAATAAAAACGATATTACTAACTAAATAATGGAAATAACATGTCGGTCTTAAAGTTCATGTATTATTGTTTGTATATATAGTTATATACTTTTACATCTTTTAACGTATAATAATGTTTAAGTTTAACGGATTTAACGATTTATTATTAAAATATTATTTATGAGTTTACTTTTAAATTTGTATATAATAATGTTTATGGAGTTTTAGCATTATAGGAATATTTTAGTATACAATCTGATGGCTTAGTTTCTATAAAGTTATAACGATATTATATTATATATATATATATATACATATTTATATATATTTTACGAGTCTTAACGAATGGTTCGGGTTTGTAAAAGTTTGGTTGTTGGTTAAAAAGGTTAAAAACAATCTAAACAATTGTTATTTAACTTAAAATTATTTTATTTATTTTATAATAATTTATAAATCTATATTTGATTTATTAAAACTATTAAACTAATTTGTAACAAAAAAATACAAACTGGATCTGCAATGACCCGGGTTTTCATGACCACAGTGAACATACTTAACCACTGGACCAATCTGACTTTTGTTTAAAAGATGGAAATTATAATTAAAACAAAAACATATTCTGATGTTCATCTTCCTCCCCACAAACCCAAGATTTAAATTATCCAAATCTATTCCATGTTTGTTAAATTAAAGTATGGGGTTTTGTTAGATGGCTTGAAACAATGCTAATGCATACGGGTCGGTGACGAACTAGACTTGGCCAAATTGTTTCTTGAATGATCAGAATAGAGATTATAGGTAATCTGTTTTTGTATTGTAAAGTTTGCGAAACATTTTGACGATGATTAGGGTCCTTTTTATAGTGTCAGTTGTGTCGTTTAATGTTTAATTCATATTAATACCATATTGATTAAAGTTTGATTAGTTTAGTGATTAATAGGAGTTAATTGGATCGTAAATGACGAAATATATTACATAACAATGTTTCGGAGTTGTGGAGACGTCGTTTAGGCTAATTAACGGATCATAACGAAGTGTATTATGGAGTTTCATGCGTCGCTGTCACCAGAATCCGGTCGCTGGACCTGCTGGTCGGAAAAACGCGACGGGGAGAGGGGAAAACCGGGGGGGGGGGGGGAGGGCTGGGTGGTGATTACATTATTATATTTTTATTTAAATGATATTTACAGTTATAGCCCATGGACTTCATAACTATATAAAAACTGATTTTAAAGTTTATTTATTCTTTAACCCTTGAACTTTGTAAATATACTAAATTGATAAAACTTTTTATACTTTAATATTTTTGATTTTTTAAGTTTTTTACTCGTATAATTTTTAAACTTTGATTATTTTATAAACTTTTATAGCTCGGAGATGAACACTACGAATAAATAATGAACGAAAACAAACTTAAATAATTGAAATTGATATAAATCGATAACTTTCAAATACGAATATATTAAAATGACTAAACGGGTCTGTTTAACAAATACAAATACGAAAGATTGACAAATGTTACAAAATGTGTAAAATTTTATAAGGCTTGGGTAATTTTTGTAAATATATGAGTTGGCATAAATTAATACTTGTGACTTTTATTGATAATTTGAGGTTGTGGTTGTGGTTGAGATTGAGAATTTCATTACTTACGAGACTAGATTATATAACAATTAATTATTTTTAACATTTTAAGATTAAAAAAAATAATTATTTGTAATAACATAACTTAAAATGATATACATGGGTTCATTTGTTGGTTAGGGCTTCATGAACCACTATGGGCCCTTCCAACAAATGAAAAATATCGAACACTAAATAAACAAAATCAATCGAAAATTGAATTTGAGGGGGTGTTGAGGTATTTGGTTGAAGTAGTTCAGGAACCACCCCATTATACATACTTCATCAATCCGTTCAACAAAACACGATATGAAAAAACTGAGTTTAGCCACGAACCACCGCGAATCCGGTTACAAATTAAGGGTGTGATCGTCACATGAGCACGTTTGATACAATGAGGGTAGTAGATTCGAATACGTTTGGTGTGATATGCTTTGGCTTAATAAGTTCCACACCCTTACCGAACACTCCAGGAAGGCAACTGGGTCTCGCGGTTGATTGAGATTTATGCGCATTGCACTTCCTTAGGCTCGCAAGCCTTGGTGACAAGGGTTTGGTAAACAAGTGCGTCCCTCTTATAGTTACTACAGATCCATCCCTCGAATCATCCTCAAGGAGAGGGGAATAAAAGGTGGGATTTCTTAAGGAATTTCCCGATTAAAACTCATCCTAGAGTTTTAAAAAATACTTTTTTTAAGAGTGAGGCATAGCCTCAGAATAAGTGTGTGCTTTTGTGTACAATTGTATATGATAAACAATATAAATATGCTAAGCTATGTACAAAAATTTAAACAAGTAGGGTGCACGTATAGGAACACGTATATGGACCCATAAACATGCAACTAGTTCGCTACGTCTAACCAAATATCTTATAGCCTTCGGCTCTTATACCAATCTGTCACACTCCAACCTACAGCGGAACATGCTGGGACACGACAATATTGTATCATAGCTCAGAAGACACTAAGTAAAATACACGTGTCGATATCTAATTATTCATTCATATATCAAGTTTCAAAGCACAAACATTGTCTCAAAAGAAATACCGTTACAAATAAATATTTAAATCATAAATAACTTAAACTAAATGTGTTTTTCATTCGTCTTAGCAACCTAAGGTATCATCTAAACTTCAATACTTTATTCATCCAATAAAGCTACCTGCGTCATGAATGAAAAAAGTATATATTTGTCAACATAAAGTTGAGCAAGTAAATCACAGTTTTGTGTATATATAATATTTAAAAAGATAATTCCATGAGATAATTGTAAATAACTACAACTAGTATAACAATAATTAAAAGTTGTCTTTTCACCCGAATCATATTGATAAAAAGTTATTTCGACGGCGTATGATCATACTATTGAGGATGAGGATGAGATACCAACCACCACAACAAAAGCAAACACATAGTCACATTCACACGTATCAACTAATCGAGTAATTCAATTCACGCATATATTGGAATCGTAGTGAAAATCTATCATAAATTTGATTGTGAACGCATAATGCTTCCAAAACTTAAAATGGTAAAAAAAAGGGGATGTGAATTACTTACCTTAATGAGTGGATTAGTTAGGATGATAAAATGAAAAGTTCGGATAGAAGCGGCCAAGCTTCTCGATATGCGTCAACAAGGATTCCTAGTTGTTAAATATGATACTTGATTAATTATGAATGAACCACTAATATGAAGGATTTGGGATTCTAATGGTTTTTTGATAAGAATTTGTATGCAGAATTTTATTAGTTAAATTGTCAATGTTATAATTATTATTATTATTATTATTATTATTATTATTATTATTATTATTATTAGTATTATTTATGTGTGCTTTCTTTATATTAATAAAATAGATATTTTATAAAGTAATATATACAAAAAGTCGGAAAAGCTAAGATGAAAATGAGTCTTTATAATGAACAAAAATTTGGGTTATTAAGAGAGTTATTATCACATACATATTCATACATAGATGCATACATATATATAAAGATTTTATGGAGAAAATTAAAAGTTCAATGACGAGAAAACAACAAGTCTGGAAGTTTGGTTTATCCAATTTACGTTTATTAAATGTTATAAACATATATTAATATAAAAAGAAATTGTTTAAAAGTATTAAAAAAATAAATAAATAACAGAAACCGGGTCCAGGAGGCTCAAACCCGCGCCTGGACCGGTTCCAGAGTTTTAACCACACACGCACCAGCCATCATCAGGCTGGTGTGTTAATCTTGTTAGAGACACCAATTTAATTATCTATAACCAGTTACTCACAGAACCCCAAATTCAAAAACCGAACCCTAAATCCTCAATCGGCTTAATTGGTTATCATGTGTCCGAATTGATTTAGAGTTATTTTTTGCTGGTCAAAAACGATCTAAAAACATAAATTAATTACCGAAAATGATGATGTACTGAGGGTGAACGTCGAAGTGGGTTTCACGGCTCAAACTTGATATCAAATCCGATCTTGACGAGTTCGTATGATAAAATTGAGTTAGGGCTTTGGTTCTTGAGGCTATGGAGATGATGTGGTAAAGTTTAATTGTGTTACATGTGTGTATTTATAGTGTAAGTGACCTAGGATAGTTGCGGTTCGTTATGGTTGTAATTGTGAATCAATTAGTTGTCATACGTGATGTTGATCTATGGTGTTGGATGAAAGAGTGGATAAACTTTGTTAGTTTGGAGTTGATTTTGCATGTTTTTCATTTTTATTAACATTTATATAAAAAGAAATAAATAAAAGTTCTAAACAAAAAATGGAACTTTATTGATAAAATACCCATACCCGAACCCGAGTCGGGTATTGATTACAAATACGAAAGACACTGAAAACCCGAATTGTAACGCAATGCATTTGTTTTGTGCTTGAATAGTACGGAGTGATTACACAAGGAAGATCCAAAGTGTAACAACTCGGTTTTTCCAAATTAAATTGCCCGACCCGTTTTCATTTTCGGGTAACTTAATCAATAAAATAATTTAAACTATTTACATTATATTATTATTATTATGTTATTCCTTTTCTTTAATTATTTTCTTAACTTTGAGATATATACAATTTTAACCATAAAATTATGTTTTAACCATTTTTGTACCCACATTTCAACTACAGGGACTTAGATGCAAATCTGACCAAACATATTATATTATTATATTATAACCCAACCCCAGAAACCAGCCCATGACCCGTATTTGTTTAACACTGACACGAATAACCTTTCTTGTACCTTAATCTTAGTTATAAATTGGAACTGATCTCACAAGATCGCTATTACGCGTATTTAGAACTACACCGATAATCAAATTTGAAATATATGATCATTATTGATACGAATTATTCAATATATAAACCGTCCTAAAGACATATATCGAGATACCCTATAACGAGCGTAATAACACAGTTAAACATACCCAAATCATCACCTACCCAGCGCTAACTAGACCCCCTTGGTTAATTAAATTACTTTGACCTACAAGTACATGTTCATCATTGTTTTATGGTCAACCCTATTTGGATCAAATTAACTACATGTTTGTCATTGTATAAGATAATTAATTGGTTATTTCAGTTCTTCGTTAATCCACAAACATTAATCTCAAGGTTAATTAAACCAACACATAACGAATTATTCAATGTAAGATTTTAGGGTTTATTGGGATTTAGGGATGAACTGGGTTATTTGTTTTATATATTTTTTTTGGTGTTTAAACCAACTGGTACACCCGGCCCAGTTGGTTGGGTGTGTATTTGTTCAAGTTTGGAGAACCGGCCATCAGGCGCGAGCTGGGTTTGTAGAACCGGCCACCCAGCCAGTTTTATTTGTTTTATACATTAAATGTATTTTTAGCTTCAATTAATTATTTAATACAAATATCTTTATATAATTTATCAAAAATTATTAATATTATTTATTCAAGTATTCTACTTATAATTATAATTTTATATAATTAAAATATGTTATTTTCTATAAACCCTTGATAAATAAAAGTGATAATAAAATTGATAATAAATTAATGTAATATTTAATTCTCGTATAGAAGACACCCGAACATCACCGAATTCCCTATCTAGTTTTAGATTCGTCGTTGAAATTATATTTATTCCCGCAACTATTCTTTATTAGGTTTCTCGTCGGTATTTCCCGAAGAGCGTGACTCTTGTTTACTACCGTACTCATTTATCTCTTGCTTGTTTACAAGATGAGTAATCACTCCCCTTTTACTTATTTTAAATCTTTTGGGGACATATGCGTATTTACAATATTTATATATTATCTAGTATTCAAAACTGCAATAGTTTAATCCTTGTGTGTATATCAGTTTATCCCTAACTTGCTATTTGCTTACTTGATTTATTGGAATACATTTCGGAGATGTCCAACATATTCTCATCAAAGTATCATACGCCCGTCATAGTATCCATCGTCCAGTTCATCTGGCATCGAGCTCCCCGACAACTCAATTTTGGTAACTAATGCCCATTCGCATGGCAACCGTTTAGCCATATCTTTATTTATATTTATGTGATTTGTTTATATTCTTTGGTTTAACTATTTATTCTCACAGATGTAGTTTGAATATTTATTTATTATATATTATTATTGTAATGTCTTAAACTGGTGTTTTACTCACTCAACATGTGTTGTTGACAAACCTTTTTTATTTTATACGCATATATGCATGTTATTGTTTGAACTAGTTGCAAGATTTGGTAAAGACTTAGTGAAGAATTAAGTTAATTAAAATCAAGATTTAGATTTGTATTCATTGTTTGTTCGAATGAGTTGTACTTGTATTTGAGTTTATTTGGATATTTAATTAATTTAAATAGATATTGTCACATTTAAATTATTGCATGATAGGACCTTGAGAGTTGTGACAATCAACTCACACCCCGGCATTTCCGCCGTAGGTTAGGGTATGACAGATTGGTATCAGAGCCTTATACGTGCTTATCTATTTGCCTTATGTGCTTAAATTAATTGTTTACAGCTTTCTTAGATAACTAATTATTTATTATTTATTATTATATTGTTATGCACACACACAACTCCGAGTCTCTGTCTCAACTTTCAAAGATAATTTTTCTTAAATATTTTAAATCAAGTAGATGGCCTTTTTATATTTTGGGAAATTCCTTAAGAATTTCTTACTTTTGTTTTTACGCCTTCACCTTAAGGCTAGGTAGTATGACAAGTTCCTCTAGGCCAAAGAGGGACACAACTGTCATACGACCGACACCTTAGGTTGATTTTTAACCGAATTCATGATGGTTCGTGGCTAAATTTGGTAAATTCCTATTATTGTGTTTTTTTTATTTAAATGGTTAGTTGGGTGAAAAAATCCGTGGTATTCATGGGCACTCCTGCTATTCATTCCTCATCTTGTGTTGAATGTAATTTTTGTTGGAGTTGATCATACATGGTGGTTCACGGGATGCTCCAACCACTCATATTTTTCTCTCGTTTATTCGTTATTAGTTGGTCGGTTTAAAACGTCATGTTACGCTCTTGGGCTGACAAACTCTATTGAATTGTTAATTCGTTAATTTGTTGGACCATTTAAAATGCTATGTAACGCTCATGGGCGGTCCAACTCAGTTACTTTTATTCGTTAGTTTCATTGGGCCATTCAAACTACCTAGGAAAGCTCACGGGAGACCAACACATAAATTATGTTTCGTTAATTTATTGTAAAGTTAACTTAATCTAATAAAAATTTAATTTTTAAATAGACTTTATCTCCTCATCTAGTTATCACGCATTAATCATAATGACAACATCATCTAGTAAGTATTTACGCAATGTACCTTTTATCTTATAAACTTTTATCTTTATTACTCATCATACGATGAAGATCCCCTCATTTCTTAAAAAAAAATTTTCATAAGCTATCGAGATCCATGTGATCTCTGTTTACAATATAAGCCCATACCAAGTACAAACCACATTAATACTAGACCAACAACCACCCCCTTGGTTTTCTTCAATATCAATCGTGCTCAAGAATATATGCGTCCGCCTATTTGTAAGCACTAGCCCATAAACTTGCACGGATAATCGATCCAACCATTCTTGTATACTCATAAGCAGCTGGCTCGTACATTGGTTCAACAATGATTTGGAAATTGCTAAGAGTTTTAATGTCTTTTTCACAAACTTCAACAAATCACATGGATCAACAAATCGAAACTGCTCCTTTCGTAGACGAATAACGACTGTTGTCGTCTCACCATCATACGTCCAGAACGTCATCTCATCCAAAGCACCATCGGAAATTTTAGTAGAATGAGGAATGTGACTTGCCTTTTTAGCTGCCGGCCACATTACATTGACCATTGTCTTCCCCGTCTTTGGATCTCAGACCCCTTTGGCTATCTTTAAAAATGAATCTACTGTGGTCATATTTGGGAATCCTCGATCAACTTGATTCCTCAAAAAGTTCCAGAAATCGATAGCCTTTTTGTAGTTGTTGGGGTAGTGAAAAGGAGCATTAATCAAGTCACTGAGGTCAACCCTCGTCCATGATCCAAAATCATTCATCTTCCTATAGTATTCAGTATTTCCAGACCTCCTTTTCACCCACCACATAGCTTTGTAGATATCAAATCCCCATGACACGACGCCTGATTGATCACCATACTTATCAGAAAATCCCTTTTTTAAGCTCCACGATGAATTTATCAGGGTGATCGAAAGATTCCATATTCTGATTTGAGTTCTTCATAATATGAATCTTCTTTTGAATTCTCTCACTTTCTACGGCTGTCTTTGGAGGGGCAACAAGTTATTGTTTCAGTGTTTCAGAAGAATATATGTTTCAAGAAAGACGTGCACTAGAACTACCACCTTGATTATCAACAGGTATATTTTCAGCAATGTCCTCACCATGTTTAAATTCATCTCCAAATTTCTGAATGAGCTTTTGTTAGAGATCTAAGTACATAGCAGTGAGGCCGCCCATGTTTGCTTAAAGTTCATTGATCTTTAAATCCTTATCAGAGTTACTTTCTTCAAGCTCTTAAATTCGGACATCCTTTACGTCACACCTAAACCTACGGCGGAAATGTCGGGGCGTGAGCTGATTTTCACAGCTCTCAAAATTACTATATGCAATATTAAAAGTGTCAATATCTATTAAACAATTTCAAACAGAACAATTACAGTTAAGTACATCAAGTATAACGGAATTACAACAATGATTAATTAAGTGTGTATCCTAAAAAGCATCTCTACATGATCTTCATCTTGCTAAAAAACCAAGCTGATAACCTGCAAATGCGTATAAAATATATTTTTGTCAACAACATATGTTGAGCGAGTAAAACACCAGTTTAAGACACAACAGTAATAGTATATATAATGTATAAAGAAAGATGCAAAACTGATCCTGTGAGATAGACAGTTAAACCATAGCACATACACAAACAAATCAAACATAAAGAAAGGGCTAAACCGTTGCCATGCGAATGGGCATTGGTTACCAAAAATGTGGTGTCGGTGAAACCATTGTCAATGTGTCAGACGCCAGCCACTACGATGGTCGTATGATCATACTAGACTGAGAATATGTTGGACCTCTCCGAATGCAGAAGCATATAAAGCAAGTAAGCAAATAGCAAGTTAGGCATAAACTGATATACACACAAGGATTAAACAGTTGCGATTTTGAATACTATATAATTAAATAAATATGATGAGATACGCATATGTCCCAAAAAGGTTAAAAATAAGTAAAAGGGGGGAGTGATTACTCACCTGATCAGATGAACGAAAAGTAAATGAGGATGATGTGGGAAAAGTAAACCCTTCAGGATATACCATCAATGATTCCTAGTTAAATAATATAATATTAATTAATGGCAAGTTATGTAATGCGTATAAAAGATTAAAGTTTCATGGTGACTTGAATTATGTTTGGGATTAGAAAGTTTATTGATTGAACAATTGCTTCTATTGTTATTATTGCAAACCAATAATATTATCGTCATCTGATTATAATGTTATTAGTTTTATTATTCACAAAACTCCATTAATTGTACATGATAAAATATAAATAAAAATATAACCAAATATAAAAGGAAATATTTTAATTTACACATATTATGAGATATGTTTGCAATATTTGAATAAATACAACACAATATAAATGTACCTAATATAGAATTATATATATAATAAAAGTGTCTAAATAAATCTAATATTTATAATAAAAATATTTAGAGGAATTGTATTTCAAAAATCTTTAACGAAAATTATTTATACCTAACTTGTTTATTAATAAATTACCATTTTTAATTAAAGAAAAACAATATATACATATTATACTTATAAATTATATATATATATATACACATACACACAAACACATACCAAAAATCCATAACGAGATTTATTATACAAGAGCTGCAAACTTACAGATGTCGGTTTAACAAAATAGGGTTGATTTAATTTAATATTATTCAAAATTAATTAATAACCATTAAATAATCAAAACAACTTGTAAATAAAAAGAAGCAAAAAACGGCGGCCAGGGGGCTCGAATTCGCGCTCCTGGACGGTTCGATGAAATAAACACGCACACCCGACCACTGGGCTGGCATATCCAGATTGCTTAGGAATCAGAAAATTAATTCAGATACAATAACCAGAAAAAACCAATTGATTTAGAACCCTAGCATCAACAATTGATCAATCGGCTATGTGTTAGTTCAAACTGATTTGGGGTTAATAATTTAAGATCAAAGACGACCTGTATGCTTGATTTAATTACCTCACAAGTTGCTGTATTGATGGTGAATCATGAGCGAAACCGACGGCCCTAGATGCGATACGAACAGCTGGCTTTGGACATGATTTAGGGCAATTAGTGTTAGGGCTTTGGTTGGCGCTGTTAACGTGATTGTTTGTGTGAAATAAATTGAATTATAATGTATCGATTATGCATCAAAATAATCTAGGTTATGGACGGTTTATAATATGATCAAATCATATAACAATTGATCCTTGTTTCCAAATCAAAAACGTCGGTAGGCCAATTAAAAGACGAGGAATAATATTATTGTTCTAATTTCCATGTTTAAGCCATGAATTGAGGTCCAAGTTAACTAAACAGGTGTACGGGTTGCGGGTTTGGGGGCGTGGATATGGGGTAACGGGTTAAGGTGTTTTATAATAATTCAGATTTTGCATTTTAGTCCTTGAGGTTAGGAGGTGGAAACAAACTTGGATAATAGTTTAGTTTAGGGTAGTTTTTGCCATATTTTGAAAGAGATATATATATATATATATATATTTAAATAAGTAAATAAAAATAATATTATAATAATTAGTTTACTCGAAAAACGTGATAATTTTATTGATAACTTTCCCAGACGTATACACGGGTCGGGTAACGATTATTAAATAAAAATATAAAAATCCAAGTTGTTACACTTCACAACCGATTCTTGTTCAAGTTCAAAGACTCGTCGTTGTAAGGCTTGTATATCAACAGGCTCAGCACCAAGAGCGATCCCCTTTCCCTTATCTTGCAAAAAATTGTCTTGCATCGCCAGAATGTGTGCAATCTTGTTAGCGGAGCCAGAACTTTGTTGACCAATTGGGTCAGACGATCCCGATGGCTCGTCTGTGGACTAAATATAGGCTTCAAACTCGAACTCATGAGAAATATCATCAACTACCTGATCTTGAGTTCGACGTCTAGGAGTGGACGGACCTTTATCAACTTGAGCTTCAGTAGTT